>NW_004524604.1:20220720-20279200 GCF_000260255.1 Octodon degus | reverse complement strand
TTTTTTTTTCCTATTTCATGGAATATACGCTAGGCCAGCTCTCCCTGTCCTGCCAGCTGAATTGATTTCCAGGACTGGAGAGCAGAACTTTCTGCAATCCCTATGGCTCCGTTTGTTGTGCTATGCCAAGTTTCCTAGAGTATGGAGACCACTGGGTTTCTGAGTCCCTGTTCTCTGTATTCTTTCTTTTCCCGTTCATACAGCTCACACATTTGATGACCCATCGTAAACATGTTAAATTATGTAGCACCCTACATTAACCATAATGGATATGTGGCTCAGTAGAATAAGTGCTTGCCTGGCAAGTGCAAGGTCCTGAGTTCAATCCCCAGTACCACAAAAAAAAATTTTAAAAATAAAAAAAAGAACCATAACAGATATGTGGCTGTGATTCCAGTTGTGTTGAGTTGTGCTTGACTTCTTGGCATAAGCTCTTTTGAGGTGGATATTCAAAGATGTATTAATTGTCATTTTACTTTCTTTCAGTAGTTTTAAACCAGTAAATTCACTACAGCGCTCAAACATTTCTTAGCACCCTTAAAAGCCTGGCATTGCAGAGCACTGTGCCTGGGCCAAGCAGCCTGTGACTGAAACAGGCCCAGCCCCTATCCCTGTCCCAGTCAGCTGCCTGAGCTCCCTGGCTGACCTTCCTGTATCTGGTTCGCCACCCTCAGTCCATTGTCTTTTCTACATGGCTTCCAAATTCCTCATCCTGACATACCACTCCTCTTTGTTACCTCCTTCCTTGTTGGCCTGTGATGATGAGTGGCCCCAGGCCACACCTGCCCCTAATCCCTATTTCTCAGCCCTTGTGGGGCTCAGTGTCTCTCTGCCCTAACGTAGACCACTTGGGTCTATGTTGCATCAGGAGGTTTGTGGGCCCTTGTGCCCACCATGCTGAGTCCTCCATTTCCACCACTGTTCTGATCTTATCCAGCCCAAGAATACGAAAGATGCAGTAGAACCACCCAGGCCCAAGATGCAGTCTCATAAGCACAAGGACAAAAAGTTGTGACTGCCCATATTTCCCTCCACAGACTCACTTCCATATTCCTGGTCCTCTTTGAGGAATACCTCCTGGTCCCTTCACTTTGGCTTTGTGCTGGCCTCCCCTCCTGTTACGTGAGGAAGGATAGCTTCTGGGGTTTTCGGGTGGTCCTACGTGGGAAAGAAGACCAGGAGGAGAGCTGGCTTGTGGGTCAGAGTTTCTGGAGGGAGATACTAGCAGAGAGCAGGTCAGCAAGCCTCCGAATGAAAGGCAGAGTGCTAGTGATCACTGATTAAAGTAATTTTACAATTAAAAATAATCGATAGCACAGTAATTCCTTCCACCCCTGTTCACAGTTTCATTTTCCACAGTTGAGGTTACCTGCAGTCAACCATAGTCTGAAAATATTAAATGCAAAATTAAAGAAATGAACAATTCCTAAGTTTTAAATTGCACGCCATCTTCAGTAGCACAATGAAAGCTCTTGCTATGCATCTCCAGTGTGACTGGGCCAGGAACTGTCCCTTTGTCCAGCCAATTCAGGTCATATAGCTGCCCGGCGGTCACTTAGAAGCTGTCTCATTTATCAGCTCAGCTACGGCAGTATTGCAGTATTTTGTAGTCACGTAACTCCTATTTTACGTATTAAGTAAAATTTAATGGCCCCAGAATGCAAGAGAAGCAATGCTGGCAGTTCAGATATGCCAAAGAGGAGGCCCAGAGTGCTTCATTTAAGTGAGAAGGTGGACATTCTCAGCTTAATAGGAAAAGGAAAAAAATCTTGTGCTGAGATTGCTAAGACCTGCAAATGAATCTTCTGTCTGTAAAGAAGAAAGAAGAAACATGTGCTAGCTTTGCTGTCTTGCTTCAAACTGCTTGAAAGTGCTTTGTTAAGATGGAAGAGGCATTAAATTATTGGCTTTCATACTCGCTGTGGTTTCAGGCTTCCTCTAGGAGTCTTGGATAAGGAAATTGCTATAATAAAAATTATCGATAACAATAATAACCTTTTAATGAGCATCTACTCTGTTGGAGACCCTATTCCGAGCCCTTTATGTATATGACCTTACTTAATACTCGTGGTGCTCACATAAAACAAGCCAGGCTCAGAGCAAAACATCCGAAGTCACACAAGACGAGGTTCCCAGTCCGCGCCCTTGCTCCCTCACCAGATCATTTTCTCATCAAGGAGCAAGTACAATGCGCTAGTGCTTAGAAAAACATAGTGTTCCACTGATCCAATCTGTCCGTCCTTCAATAATACCAAGTGGTTTTAATTATTCTGTAATGTCGTGGTTAAAATATGTTTTAATAGCTAGCATGACCACTCCCACCTCATCACTCTTCGAGTATTTCTCTGTTTCTTCTTTTCCATATAAACTTAATCAATTTGGTGCAGTCTCCAAAAATCCTGTGGGTATTTTAATTGTGATCATGCTGCATTTATAGCTTCTCTTAGGAGTTAAGTGATATATTGAGTCATTGAGTTTTGTTTTTTTTTTAAGAGTCATTGAGTTTTATCAATCCAAACATGAAAAGACTTTTATGTATTCCAGCTTTGTGTTACGTTCTTTATATCTAAATTTGTACTCAGATAGGCCTACATGGTTCTTATCATGTTTATCCATAGGTGTTTCATCTTGTTTTTATTATAAAAGGAATGCTATCTTCCATTATATATTCAATTTGTTATTTGTCTGGAAGGAAGCTGTTGGCTTTGGATGATCAGTTTTGTAATTACCTGGTTGATTCTCCTTGCATGTTCTAGGCATCTCTTGAACATCCTAGGTATACCATTATGTCCTCTGGAAGTTTTGTCTCTATATCTAAATTTTTAGCTAATGCTTGCAGAAGAGTGATAATAGTGATGTTGCCGGAATACTATCATTTTTTGTTTGGTTGGTTTTTTTGTGGTACCGGGAATTGAACTCAGGACCTTGTGCTTGCCAGGCAAGCACTTATTCTACTGAGATATCTCCCCAGCCCAATACTATCATTCTTAATAACTAAACCATAGGTCACTATTTGGTCATACCATGGTCTAATTAACTTCCCTATTTTGTACATTTAGGTTGTTTCTAGCTTTTTCTGCTTATAAATATCACTTCATGAAATGTTTATATTTCTGTCTTATACATTTATGTCAGTGTTAAGAATAAAAATAATGGATCAAAGACTATGAACTGTTTTTGAGATTGGTGATACTAAACACCAAATATTTTTTCCAGAAAGGTTCTCTCTTACCTTCCTAAAGTATGTCCTTCCAAGCTTCACATGCTAGTACCTAGCAGAATCTCAGGATGGGGTAACCACTTCTTTACAGAAGTTATATTGTGTGACTTGGTGCTTAGTCTTGTCATGAAAGTGTTTTATAGTGAACTTAGGTGCAGTTACAAACAAGAATGGGTTGTTGCTGACACCAAGTCCAGCCTCTTAGGGCTTCTGGAGTTAAAGTTAAAAAGGCACATCCTCTGCTTACCTCCTTCTCAGAATCCTCCTCCATTAGAGACTGTTGTAAAGTATACAACCATCAGACACAGACCCTCATTATTGCCAACTCTGTGGCAGCGGTTGTTGTTAACCATGCACAGTAGCCCTGGGGCTTCCTGCTCTGGCTCCCATAATCCTGCTCTGTGCCACATGCAGAGGTCTCACTTGCTCCCCTGTTGCTCACCACTGGTGTCTCTGGGCATCTGGTCAACCCAACAACACTGTGCTCAGCTGCTAGGCTGTGTCTTACTCCTCCCTAGGGAGCCTTGGACTCCCCTTGTGGAAAAAGAAGTGTTCTGAGTTTGTTTCTCTCTCCCACTCTACAATTCATATGAAGTCTTAACTCCCAGTGCCTCAAAAAGTGACTTTTTCTGGAAATAAATTCATCACAGTTGTAATTAGTTGAGGTGAAGTCATCAGGATGGGCCCTAACCTAGTAGGACAGGTATCTTTATGGGAGGAGGAAATCTGGACATACACAGGGAGGGTGCATTTGAATCCAAGGGAAGAGGCCAGCACAACACATCTCATGACAAGCAACACCAAAGATGGCTGGCAAACCATAGGAGCCACAGGGGAGGTATAGAATGGCCTCACAGCCCTCAGACTGACCCAGCGCTGTCTACCTCTGCATCTTAAGACTTTCACGCTTCAGAGCTGCCTGCTGTTGAAGGCTTGGTACAGAAACGCAGCCAGAAGTTCCTGACAAGAAGTCAGGGGGCCCTCTCCAGGAGCAGGCAGGTAACTGCTCTTCTGGTGGTGGAGGTGCTTGGTGGCCTGGTAAGACATGGAAACTTCTAGAAGGTAGAAGAGCTCAGGCCAACACACACCACTGCTGCCACTGCCACCTGCAACTCTGTGAATGCAAAAGGACAAAATGTGAGTTGTCACAGGCCAAAGGTATAAAACCAAAAACTTCCAGCCAGACTTTCCCAATTGACCATGAAGGAACTTTCTGTGGCGAGGACAGATGAATCTCAGAGCCCCACTCTTGTCTCCCTGGCAATTTCACAGCCCACACCAGCTTGATCCTGCCCTGCTGTAGTGGCCTGGCCTGAGTGGCCTGAGGGCCTACTTTTCCCTTTCTCCCCTCAGCATTGCTTACCCCCAGGCTAGAATTGGGGAATACCTGACTACAGACTTAAAAACATGGGCTGTCACGGTGGTACATGCGTTTAACCCCAGTACTCTGAGACGCAGAATTCAGATGATCAAATTCAAGCCCAGTTCTGGCAATAAGCAACTTAGGAAGACTTTGTCTCAAAATAAAAAATAAAAGAGGGCTAGGGATATAGCACAGTCAAAGACCCCAGGTTCAATCCCCAATATCACCACTCCCCCAAAAAGAGAAAATCTAAAAAACAGACCTGGCAGGACTACAGTCTGCGCACCCTGTTTGAGTGAAGCCCACCTCTGCTACAAGCTGGCTCTGTGACCTGGCCAGGTCATTCAACTTCTCCAAGCCTCTGCCTTCTCATCTATAAAATGAAGACAGTAACTCTTCCCTGAAAGTTCTCCTGAGCAGGAAGGAACACAGTGGATGCCACCTCCCTGACACAGGGCTGCCACAAGGATGGGATCACCACGGCACCCTGCTGACTGACCCCCAAATGATGGGTACCTTGGTTCTTCCTACCTCATCAGTACATTGACCTTCCCTTCAGCTAAACAACCTAACAGCTTGCTAAGTAGAGGATGCATGCATGACACATTAATTAGTTGCAGTGGGTTCTTCAGCCATCATTGCCACTCGCTGGCCTTTCAGACCAGAGACTTTTTGAGTTTTCCCTGTGGCATTTTTGAGAGATGCTTGTCAACTCCTGGTACTCTGTTGCAAGCAGTGTGCCGCCGCTCCTTGGCCTTGTGCTCTGTGGATGCTCCTCCAGGCGTGCACTCAGGGTCTTGCCAGTCAGGCAGTAGAGGGCTGTGTGGTCTCATAAATTCTCTGACATACTAATAGTTTATTCATCTGATCATGCTTTCTTGGGGGGGTCATTCATCACGTCAGCAAAGAGCAATAATTACACAGGTAATAAAAACATAACCAGGGGGGTTAGAGAATTAGCTCAGTAGAATAAGTGTTTGCCTGGCAAGTGCAAGGTCCTGAGTTCAATCCCTGGTTCTGCAAAAAACCCCAAACAAACAAACAAACAAACACACACATAACCAGGGCCTGCCAGATAGCTCAGCAGACTATAGCACTTGCTTAGACAGGCACAGGGACCAGGGTTCGATCCTCAGCATGCAGTGCCAGCCCCGCCCCCAGGGCACACCGAGAAGGTGATTGAGACTGGGCATGGTGGTCCGTGCCTATAATCCCAGCACTTGGGAGGCTGAAAACAGGAGAATCACTACAAGGCCAATCTGTGTAGTGAGGCCCTGTAGATGCTGTACTAAAATACAAAACAAATAAACAAACAAACCATAACCAGACAGAAAGAACAAGAGGTCAGAGTTATAACAGGACTTGGGGTCTGGTGGCAGCTCAGTGCAGCAGACATTGGAGGCAGGGCGCAGCCCCTGGCTGACTGTGTGAGCACTTACTGAGCACATGCTACTATGCCAGGTGCAGAAGAAGCCGCAGTAACCAGCCAGTCAGGGACGTCATTCCCGGAATTTACAATTCAACAGCAAGGATGGACATCACAAGTGATTACAGAAATCATCCCCTGCAGGGGAGCACACGGGAGAAATAGAGGATGCCAAGGGACTTGAAGGCTGCCCTCTCTTGGGGTCAGAGAAGGGAAACTGAGGGAAGCATTAAGCACAGAGGAGGTATTAACCAATAAGTGTCTGTTGAGGGAGGAGCATGAAGACAAGCTTTTCCAGAGGGAAGCAGCAGCTTGTGCAAGGGCCCTACAGTGAGCAAGAGCCTGGTGCAGTTTGGGAACCGAAGTGACATGTGGTATGCAGAAAGCGTGGCAGGAAACTGGCCTGGGAGGCAGGCACATCTCCCAAGTGCCAATGTCAGCAAGCAGGAAATAAAGCTTTGGGGATGTAAGGATTTTGAATGAGTGTGACTTGGGGTATGGGGAAGGCGACACACTCACTACTACTTAAAGCGAGCCAGGTAGCGCACTTCTGAGATGCCTTGTGGCCCGAGTGGTTGCCTGGGGAAAACACCACCAGGGAGAACTGTGTCTGGCAGAACCCCTCAAGCCTTGGGGGAGTTGCCTTGGACTCCAGAGGCCGCTGGCCTTCCTGCCTGCTGGCCAAGGATCCTGGCTGGCCACATATGTACCACACCCACTCTTTGCTCACCCCCTGTATTCTAGATTCTAATTTAATTTCTTGTAGCTCAAACTAGATATGGGCATTTGCAGAAAAAGAAAAAGGGAAATAAATGGCTCCTTAGTAACCATGACTGTGCTGTGCTTGCATAGAGCTCTTTGATGTGTCTGCGTTCCCAAGATATGGGGATCAAATGCGATGGCTGTTGTGGCAAGGCCCATTTGAAGGGCAGCATCCGAAGACAGCAACTGCCACAGCCCTGGAGCTGGGGCATGCCCTGAGCTGGTTCCACTTCAGACCCAACAGGTCCTTCTAAAATGCAATTAATCCTAAAGCAAGAGGCCCTAATAGTGGACTTTAGGGAAGGCCAAGCCCCATAGCGCAAGTCACAGGGAACAGATTTCCGAGGTACTCAGCTCAGGCCAGGTGTGGGCGCAGCGGGCTCCAGTTCACTTGCTTGGAGCCCTTGGTTCTATACGAGAGTGAGTGGAAAGGACTCACTTGGGGCCTTGGAAGGAACCCATTTCTGCTCTGCAGTTTATTAAAAGTCTTCTTGGGTACTATTTGCAGTTCATTTACACTCTACTCAAATTTATATCGGTTTGGCCATCTGCCTCCCATTCCCAAACAGAAGAAAAGCACATATGAGTGAGGAGAAGGTGTCGCCAGAGCAAAATCATCAGCCCATTCCTCCATCACCGCACCTCCTGCCCCGCACCCAGGACCCCTGAATCAGGACCCGGACAGCAGCAAGAACCCTCAACCCAACCTTTCAGGATGGAGGCTGCAGCCCATCCTCAGGAGCTCCCAGCACAAGGGTGCCTATCAAAAGTGCTTTGTTTTCTAGTTCTGAATCCTCTAAAATGGGTTCAGTTATGTTTAGGGTGATTGGCTTAAGATGAGAGCATAATGCATTTCTTGATAATAGCTCCCTGAAGGATACTATTAATTATGTATTGAGGGACAGGAAGAGTCCCTGCGGGTGCAGGGTTGCAGGGAGGCCCTTGCACAGGGCTGAGCCTGGTAGGATTAGCCTGAAGAGGGGCCCTTCAGGCTGGGAATGGCAGGAACGGAGGAAGGGGGTACTTCCCTTCTTTGGAGAGGGGATAAAGTACCTGGAATCTGGAGGAGGGAAGTTCATAGGTGAGTCCTGAGGGGCAGCTGCTGGGGCCACACTGTGACCTGGACACTCTGTAGGCCCCTGGGTGGCTGCACCCACAGAAGCTTCTTTGAGGCTTCTGGCCGCAGCCCCAGGGTCCCTTCCCCGTGGCTTCAGGCTGCTGTTGTTCTTGGCAGCAAGGGTTCTGGAAGTCCATGGGAGGAGAAGGCCTGGCAGAGTTGAAGGCTGCCACGCCCTGTGCCCTGCAGGCAGGTGGCTGATGTCAGGCAGGCGATGATGTCTGTAGACCTCACCGCACAGACCTGGGCAGGGCCCACAGGGGCATCCTAGGAGCCGCTGCGGGCTGCAGAGCCAGGCCATCACAAGTGAGCCTTTGTGGCCCCATGTACGGAACCAGCCAAATATTTTCCCTGACACTTTATGAGGTGCTAGCTCTGCCCATTCAAGCTGGGGGAAATAAAGCGTCACATAATTTGTGCTGTTAGAGCTGAGGAGATTTGAAGTGAACCAATGATCCTTTTGAGAGAATTCTGTGCCCTTGGCAAGGCCTTTCAGCTGGGGGGAGGGGCCGGCTCAGGACCTCACCTCTGGGAGGCCTGTGGGTCCCGTCCTGGGCAACTGCAGGGTTTGCAGACATACAGAATAAGGCGCAGAGCCTGGAAAATCAGCCCAAGACAGTGTCAGAGGCAAAGGCTGAGTGCCAGAAGACGTCAGCACCTTGCAGTCAGGCCTGGCTTGGGTTTCTTTCCCACAGGTGAAGGCCAGTGAAGAGGCCAGCAGAAAAGGATGAGTGGGAATGTTTCCTCAAACTGCCTCATAGCAGAGAGGATTCTAGAGGGCTTTAGATTGTGGGGAGGGGATGTTGTACACTGCAGTTGAAAAGCTTCAGTCTTATGCAGCCAGTCGTGGGCAGCCACCCACATGCAGGGATTTGTGGCCTCCCAGTGTGTTCCCTTGTCTCCTGCAAAGACCCCTTCCTGACTCCCCAATGGTCTGTAGTTTCAGTGGTTGATCTGCTTCCTTTTTGCCTCTAGTACTAGCTGTCATTTGTTGGAAACTTGCTGAGGAATGCCAAGCCTTTCAGTAGGTAATTCACTCATATACTCAGCTGAAATTTATTGAACACTTATGCTGGCCGCTGAGGATGCAACAGTGAAATTCTTCACGAGATCCCTAGTATCTTGATTACTTTTCCAAAATGAAGGAAAGAAAGGTTTATTTAGCTCACAGTTTGTGGAGGTTTCAGTCTATAAATAGCTGACTCCAAGGCAGAGTGGCACATGGCGGGGGGTGGGGGATATCTAGACACAAACCGTAACACCTGTGTATAAAGTGTTGAGCCCATTGCTGTAGCTGGATAATTGAAGCTCAAGGAGGAGAAGTGATTTGCCAAAAAAACAAAAAAAAAAAAAAAAAAAAAAAAAATAGCCAGCACCTGGCAGAACTGGGTTTCAAACCAGGCCAGTGTGTGGATATTCATTGGCAGGGTTAGGAGGCAAGTAATCAGTAAAGAGAGGCTGCATATGCAACCCCGATTACAATTCTTTGGCTTGTCTTTGAAAATATAATCATATTGGTCATAGGTCTATATGCTAATTACTTTTGAGATAACATAAGAATATATTTCCTTAAAAGCAAATCCCTGATAGCCACTTGAAATTACACAGTGCACGCGGTAACTCTACATCGCCACCTGGCGGCGCAGCTTTTGCATAATGGGATGTAAGTCTCAGCACAGACCCCTCTGCCCTAGATTGGCTGTGAGGCACTGAGTCAGTCACTTGGGCTCCCTGGGCTGCAGATCCTGATTTTGCAGCTCCTGTGTAGACTGGAGATTCCCTTCTAGTGTGGGCACTCCTTATGTTTCCTTCCAGGGTCACACTAGACTTCGGAGAACATGATCAGGTGGGTTTTGAGGTCCTCCAACTTAAAAGTTGGGCCTCTGCCTCCAAGCATGAGCTGGGCCTGGCTCCATGTGGCAGCTGTGTGCTGCACTGCGCAGTGCAGTGTGCTGCGCTCCGGGCTCTCACCCTGGCTGGGATCTCTCTGACTTCGGTCGTCTTAGGTCATTTCTCACCTCATGCCTTTCTTTACCAAACCAGAAGTCTTCTGCACACACTAGGTGCCTCCATCAGGCTTGACCTGAGGTCATAGCTCAGGAACTGAAGCTGCAGTCGGGAGGACTATCACTGCCATTCTACTGTAGGGAACAGACAGCATGACCCAGAGGGTGACAAGTTCATGAATGGAATGAATGCGTTTTTATCTCAAGTAATCCTGAGGTACATCTTGCTCTAGTTTCAGTGTCCTGGGTTTAATACCCTTACAGGAACCTGGCTTTTCTCTTTCCATTTCTCATCTCTTCTTTCTTCCTGTTTAGTGAGGTATCTTTTGGGGCTGTAGGGCCTGATACTCTCACCCAACATGAAATAACACAACCTAAATAAGGGCATTGCTTCCATGCTGAGCTTCCTGTAGAACACCCTCCTAAGCCTGTCCTACACACGTGTCCCAGAGCACCCGTGGTTGGGTCCAAGTGCCACCATGACCAGAGCCACCGGTTCCCTCCTCTTATCCAGCAGGAGCCAGAACACTTGTACCACCATTGCCCAATGTGAGTCCTGAAGGGTGTTCTGAGTGGCCCCACTTGGGTCACATGGACCAATCCCGGTGGCCACTGTAGTGGAATGTGGGGATTGGCGCAGCTCTGAGAAGCTGCTTTACCAAACAAGGGGAAGGATGCTGGAGACGAAACCATGAGAAACCCGCTGGCAACATAAGAGTTTATAGAACGAATGGAGGGATTTCCTTAGGCTCTCAGGTCTTCCCTTGGGAGCATCTCTTTCATGTGAATATCATCCTGAAAGTAGTAACCCACCCTTAAATCCACTCCTCTGACCTCTGAGGTGTACTTGGAGATTTTATTTATTTGTTTATAGTGGCTTCTTTCGCTCTTCTGCCAGGTCCAGGCCAATGTCAAAAATTCAGTGTCCAAGGAGGTAAGGACTTTGGCCCCAACCCTTCCTGCTGTGGATAGGAACCAGCACGGGTCCAGGACTTGCTGAAGTCACACTGGCAGTTAAATTGCTGAGCCCCAGACCCTGTGCCTGGTAGCTCCTCCCCACAGATGCCTGATTCTGCAGACTTCCCAAATGGCAACTGGGGAGGCAGCCGAAGTGAAGGCTCAGATACCCCTTTTCCATGAGCAATCCTCCAAATCAATTATCCACAGACGGGCAGAGCAGTGGAGCACGCCGGCAGTGTGCGCCTGGGTGCAGCTGCCGAGATTACTTTCTGCTGCAGGGCATCACGTCCTAATTGTATTTTGCTCAAGCTAATGTTAAGAATTAACTTGCCCAGCATTCAAATGAGGCCAGTGGAGAAGTGTTGAGAGCAGAGCCTGGAAAACCAAGGAGGGGATCCGCAAGAATAGATGTCCTGTGTGGTTTGGAGCCCTAGCGAAGCAGAGCATGGGGCACAGCACACTCTGCTGCAGCCTGGCCACACCCTACCATCGTTCCTAGGCCCTGCCTCAAAGTACCCGTGGTTTATTGGAACTGCCAGGAAATATTGATGGCCCATTGAGAAAAGCACCAAAGAAGGGCTGCGGCAGGAGGGCAGTGGGGAGAGTGACAGCTGCTGGGGTCGGTGGTGGTGTCACAGAGGTACACAGAAAGGGATACTGGAGCTGCAGTTAAGGGTGTTACTAGGGAAAAAGCCACAAAAGGCACGTCAGGGGAGAGCAGGGCAAAGGCAGGGTGCAGGACACGGCAGGCAGTCCAGGGCACCGTAGGGAAGCAGTGCTCAGAGCACAGACCACTGGTCTCCAGTTTGTGGAGGACAAATACACCACCCTAAGCCATCATTTATTTATTTATTAAATCTGGGACTTTGGGAGTCTACCATATTTTTAATTTAGATTTTATTTAAGTATATCCATAAGGTTTAATTAACATATGACAGTGATAGGTCTGCAGCCTACCTCTGCTCCCGGCCACCCTCCCAGAAGCCACCTGTGCTCTCAGATTCTTCACGTTTTTCTAAGCGAGCTGCTACAGTGCGCGAGCCGTCCTGCTCACGCCCCGACGCGCGCCCTGCTGCCTTCACGTCTGTATCTGGGCAGTCACTCGGCACTCAGAGCGCGCCTGCCTGCCCCTTCCTGTTGCCGCTGGTGGAAGCTCAGCCGTGGAGCCCAGCTGCGGCCCAGCACTGCAGGCCTCACGCTTCCTTTCCCGTCTCACTCTGCCCTTGCTTTTGTCATGGAGGAGACTGTCCTGCTTCACAGGGCAGGGCCAGAGAGCACGGGCACTCGGACTCCAGTCCCTGCTGCTCACAGTCACCCCGAGGCAGCCAGGTCCACTTCCGGTGTCTGTGGTCCTCAAGTCTCAGACCGTCAGCTGGAAAGGTTCAACCATGACCGTGAGCACGCAGGTGTGTCTGACAGCTGCTCTCTGTGTGGTTCCCTACTTCCATACTAACTTTAATCCACCCCTCCTCTCTCCTCCTCATCTTCCTCCTCCCACCCGCACCTCCACAGCCTTGTGTCATGCTTCCGCCTCCTCCTGGTCCCAGTGACTGGTCACTATGGCAACAAGGCCTTTCTATCAAAAGTGGCCTTCCAGGTATTTTATTTTGAGCTCCAATTAAGCAGGGCAGACTGCAGGCTGGAAGCGGTGCGGGGAAGTGTGTTTTATGGCCTGTGAGAGAGCCCGGGTGCTATTTATAGCTCTTTAATCAGTGTTGCTAAATGGGGTCTTAATGCAAGTCCCAGGACAACCGCACATCTTCATCACTGAGCGGCCGCACACTGCCTCACTCCCGCCCTCTGTCGGCCTGAAGGGGATAGTGCTGCCTCTGCACCCAGCAGCTGCCAGTAGGCTACCTGGCCCTTCTGACCTCCTTCTGACACCAGCAGGCCCTTTGCAGCCCGGCCTTTGAGATCTGTTCCACAGCTATCACTTCCGTCGGGAATCTGGAATCCTCAGGGAGCCATCTGTCCCAAGGCTGGGTTCTGTCCCCACCTTCGCACCAGTCCTCCCCAGACTCAAAGCCAGATGAGGACGAGGGACACATATGTTTGAATACATAAGTAAACATCCACATTTTTGTGGATACTCAGAAGTCTTCCCATTCGTACTTCATTGGTTAAACAACAGTTTTAGTTATTGAGACAGGGCAAGCTAACCATTTCTGTCATTTCCTACAGCTAGGGAAATTGAGGCTGAGAATGGGAGAGGGAATCAACAGTCACCCCCTGCCAAGACTGCCTCGGCGTTTTATAGGTGCCATCTCATTCAGTCTTCATATTATAGAGAAGGAACCTTTACAGTCAGTATAAGGCAGCTTGTACTGCAGTAACGTAACTCCCACCTCTCGCTGTTTTGAAACAACTACACACACATACACATTGCAAGCCCATTGCTGGTCAACTGGAGGCTGTATTTCTGCAAGTTTTGCATCTTTGCTTCAGAGCAGCTCCTTATGTCTACCGATGGAAAAGAAAAAAAAAAGGAAAGAAGTGAGTACACACTGGCTCCTAAAGTGTCCAGCTAGAAATGTTGAATGTCATGCTTACTGACTAAAGCAAGCCTCAGAGCCACACCTAGCTTCAGGTAAGGAGGGAAGTGTAAACTGACTGTGTGCCTGTAGGCCCAGAGCTGGCATGGTTGAGAACAACCTTAATGACCACTAGTGAAGCTGTGTGTCCTAGAAATGAAGCAGTTTGCCTTGTCCCACAGCTCCTAAGTGGCAGAACAGAGATTTGAACCCTTAGCTGTTTCCCCAGAATCCTGAATCTTTTCTCCTTGTAGCAATATGGTTACAGTGATTTCTGGTTTGAATCCCACTTCCAGGATTCACCAGATGTCCCTTGCAGGAGAGTCAGCTAAGCTCTCAGAACCTCACTTATATATGATATAAAGATACCAGCACACAGCTAACTTCTGAAAAACAAAACTTTATTCATAAGTTTGGGGCCAGCCCATTTGGCAGTGAGACAACCTGAACTGGTGGGAGGTTCTTTATAGTCATTCCCTAGGTAATTCTGAATATTCATGGGTTTCACTAAAGCCCTATTAATGTGTGTGACTATAGATGCTGCCCCAACCACAGGGCTGTTACTAGGCAGCACATTGCATATGAAACCTCATTGCCCAACTCTGGAACTTTTTTTAAAAAAATAAGGACAATGATCTTATAGCACCTGGTTGTGGGTTACTGGGGAGTGTAATAGAATTAAAGAAGATGAAGGGTCAAGAGTTCTGAGCATGGAGTCCAGCACACAGTGAGCAGTTAGAACTTGGTGGCTCTTCTTGGAACCTAGATTGGACTGATGAGGCAGGAAGGACCCAGAAGCTGTGAGAGATGCTGCATGAGCTGGAACCAAAGCGAGGAAGTGTGGGAATGCTCCAGTCTGCATAGCCCCAAATCAGCCGATGGCTCAGTTTCCTGAGTATCTTATCCTTTTCCATGAGTTCTTTAGGGCTTTATTAATCTTTGACTGTGGTTTTGGAATGATAGCAAATGGGGGGCTTGTGAAGGTCCTGCGAAAAGACAAAGTGCTTTGTAAGGACTGTACTGTTCTCACACTTATTAAATTCAAACCAAGAGGCTGCTCTTCTCATTGGTGAGTCCACAGTCTTGCGACATCATCCACCTCAGAATCCTGGAGCTTATGAGGGCCTTGCATAGCCCTGCTCCTTCGAAGTCCTCAAGACACCACATTACAGACTATACTATATTAGTTTCCCCTCTTCACCTGCTAAATAGTCCGAGGTTCTGTTAGAATTTCATTAGAGACAAAGTTTCCACTGCCTTAGGACAGAGAGCTGGCTTCTCCCACAGGTGAACAAGGCCAGAGTGGCAAGGGCCTGGCTGCTAAGACCTGGACTAACACAGCTGAGTTAGGATCCTAATGCATTGCTCACTAGCACCAGTGATGCCCTGAGACTCACTTTCCTAATCTGTAACTGATGAAAGCTTGTCATGAGGATTAGATGTATCAGTTTCAGGAGACCACTTAAACCAGTGCATGGTGCAGTGAACACTAGAGGAGCTGGCTGTAGCTAGTAAATTCCTCTTAGCGAGTTCAGGGCAGAGGCACAACATGGGCCTAGCAGCTCCCACTGTGGGAGTTTTGTGCAAATGCATTCATACATTTTTCCTCTGCTGGCTCACCAGATTATCCCATAAGTGGCCCTGCTTGGGTGGGTAACAGAGGTGCCACACCCTGTTCTCCTCAGCACCGAGTGGCTGATTGAGGGTTTCCTTACTGTGAAAGGCCTGGGCCAATAGCGCTGAGTGTGGGCTGGTGTGTGGCCCCCAAGAGGCTGTATCTGAACCATGTGGGGCCAGGCTGCACATTGTAGGGTTCTGGCCCACATTGATTGTAGTGATCTAAGGTCAAGGGGGATTCTCAGTGTTCCCTTAGGAAATCAGTTTTACCTCTACCTAAAGTAGATATTTTTTTTTTTTAATTTTTTTTTATTTTAACATTTAGTGTGTGTGTGTGTGTGTGTGTGTGTGTGTGTGTGGCCAGCTCAGCCCACCAGGGGGCGCGGCTGGCTGGCATGTGGTGCTGGAGGATTGAACCGTGGTCCCTGTGCTTTGCCAAGCTTGTTCCAAGTAGGTGCTTTAGACCACTGAGCCATCTCTCCAGCCCTAAAATAGATATTTTCTGTCTTTTTCCAATTCATATATACATAAAAAGTATATCATTTTCCTGTCAATTCATTTTTTTCTCATCAATCCCTAATATCTCCTTCCCCTTATCTGGTGTAAAAAGAGAAATGTGTTGACGTTTTTGGAAAAATAGATGCTATAGATGTTTTACATCAAATACGTGGGTCTTCCAGGTGTTGATTGGTACCTTGCAAAGCATAATCCTTGGAGCACAAGAGTTTTTTCCTCACCACCTGGGTTACCCTGCAAATCATGTCACCTCTACCATGGGGGTAAGAATGGTCCCTGCCTCATAGGCTGTGAGAACTGGGTACACCAAGTGCCCCCTGCACAAAGTAAATTCTGTGTGACCCCTATTATCTCTGCTAGTGTTGTTGGTGTTGGTGTTGGTGTTGGTGTTGGTGTTGGTGTTGGTGGTGGTGATGTTGGATCCTTCTCTGGTTTTGATATCAGGACAATGCTTGCAGCCAGGCATAGTGGCACATACCTGTAATCCCAGCACATAGCAGGCTGAGGCAGGAGAATTGTTGCAAATTCAGACCAGCCTAGGCTACAAAGTGAGCTGAAGGCCAGCCTGAACTGCATAGTGAGACCTTGTCTCAAAAAGACAAAACAACAACAAAAATGCTTGCATCAGCTGGGGAGATGGCTCAGTAGAATAAGCTCTTCCCTGGCAAGTGCGAGGGCCTGAGTTCAATCCCTGGTTCCAGAAAAAAAAAAAAAAAAAAAAAAAACTGCTTGCATCCATGAATGAGTTTGAAAGTATTGCTTCCCTTTCAATTTCATTAAAGAGTTTGAGGAATAGTGATACTAGATCGTCTCTAAATTTCTTCTAGAAAACAGCTGTAAATCCATCAGGACCTGGGATTTTCTTTGATGGAAATTTTTTAATTGTGTCTTTAATTTCATTGACATTGTGTTATTTAGAATTTTTATATCTTCTTGATTCAGCTCTGATAATTCATATATATCTAGGAATATACATTTCTTCTGTGTTTTCCATCTTATTAGAATATAAGTTCTTGAAGCCGGTATTGATGATCTTCTGGATTTCTACAGGATCTGTTGTGATTTCACCTTTTCCATTCTTAATTGCATGGACTTGAATCTTTTCTTTTCTTTTTTGATAAGACTGGCTAAGGGTTTATCAATTTTATTTAATCTTTCAAAGAATTAACTCTTTGTTTCATTGATTCTTTGTTTTATTTTCTTAGTCCCAATAGAATTAATTTCTGCTTTAGTCTTTATAATTTCCTCCATCATATAAGCTTTCATCTTGACTTTCTCTTTTTTTCTAGAAGGTTGAGGTTCAATATTAGGTTATTTGAGGTTGTTCTGTTTCCTAGTATGAGTATTCGCTGCTATAAATTTCCCCACTAGGACTGCTTTCAGTGCATCCCATAAGTGCTGGTATATTTTGTTGGCATTATTGTTTAGTTGTAAAAGTGTCTTATTTCTTCTTTGATTTAATCTGTGACCCATTGATTGTTCAGGAGGTTGTTGTCTAATTTCCATGTGTTTATGAAGTTCTTATGGTTTCATCTGCCATTGATTTCCAATTTCACTGCACTATGGTCTGATAATATGCATGATCCCAAAGGAATATCAATTCCTTTGCATTGAGATTTGGGGTGGAACACTCTAGACACCTACTATGTCCACTTGTTTAAAAGTCTGGTTCAGTTTTGATATTTCTTTGTTAATTCTTTTGTCTAGTTGATCTATTTGTGGGACATTGAGACCCCCCACTACAATTGTACGAATGCTTATTTGATTTTTGATGTCCATTAATATTTGTTTTATATAGTTGGATGTGCTGGTATTTGGTGCATGCATATTTATGATTGTTATCTCTTCCTTTTGGATCTTTCCCTTTACAAGAGTGTAGTGACTGTCTTTGACTCTCTTAATCAGTCTTGGCATGAAATCCACTTTGTCTGAAAATAGAATAACAGCTCGTCCTTTTTTCCAGGTTCCTGATACATAGAGTATTGTTTTTCATCCTTTGACTTACAGCCTATAAATTTCTTTTTTAATTAAATGTGTTTCTTGTCTACAGAATATTGTTGGATCTTGCTTCTTGATCCATTTTGCTAGTCTTTCTTTTGATTGGTGAATTGATACCATTAACATTGATCGTTATTACTGAAACGTATTGATTTATCCTTGTCCTATTATTTTCCTGTTGTTGGCTACCCTTTTTTCTCTTCTGTTTAATTACTTGAGTTGCTTGGTAGATTCATTCTGTTGAGGTTCATGGAGTTGTAATCCTTGCTATATCTTTCTTGCATAACATTCAGAACATTGTGGAGTGTTGGTTTGGTGTTCATGAATTTTCTTAGGTGTGCTTTTCATAGAAAGATCCTATTTCTTCATCAATTTTGAAAGATAGTTTTGTGGAGTACATCAATCTGTATTGGGGATTGGTTTTTTTTTTTTTTAGGGTTTAAAATACTTCACCCCAAGCTCTCCTTGACTTGAGAGTTTGTGTTAAGAAATCAGCTGTGATTCTGGTGGATTTTCCTGTATGGGTGATCTATTTCTTTTCTCTTACAGCTTTTGATATTCTGTTTTTGTGTTGAATTTCTAGAATCTTAACTACTATATGCTGCTGTGGTCAGAGTTTGCAAGAGAAACAATTTAAGAGAGGACACATAATTTATAGGATTATTTTATAATAGTCACCCAAAGAGTCAAATTCAAAAGAGTACAGAGGATCTGTCCACACACTAGAGACTCAAAGAATCCAGCTAAGGGCCTGGATCCCATGGTAATGTCTTGTACAAATCCATCTGAAGACCTACAGCCCATGGCAGTATTTTCCACAAGTCTAACTCAAGATCTAGAGCCCACAACAATGTCTCATGCAAGTCTGTATCAAGGATCTTCATTGGGACCACTGCACAAAGGTCAGTGGTGATATCCAGAAGGTCTGCACCAGTGGGATGAACGATCTGTACCAGCAGGTTGAGGGATCTGCACTGGAGCCAGTGATGCTCCAAGGATCAGAGCTCCCCGCCTAAATAACTATAGTCAGCCTCAGTGACAGCAAGGACCCAAGCTCGATCATGAGAACAGCTGAACACCTATCAGGAAAGCCAGTGTAACAGGCTTCTCAAGAGGAATCAACAACACACCCTCCTCCTCTCTAGTTCTGTTTAATACTGTTGGCAACAATTCTTATGTGGGCCATCCACACCCAGCATCATACTGATTCAGTTCACTGATTCAGTGCTGTTAGCACTTCAGAGAGTCCAGGTGGGTGTTATAAGTTGATCATTAGTTAGTCCATCACATATGCCTTACTGTAATTTTGGTTTTTGTCTTTTTTATCATGAGATTGGCATTCTATACATCTCACTTATTTGAATGTCGAATTCTTTTTCTATGCTTGAGAAGTTTGCTGCTATGACTTCTGTGAACAGATATTTTATGTCATTTGCGCTATCTTCTGCTTTTTCATGAACTCAAGTCAGTCTAATGTTGTTCTTCTTTGCATCATCTAGCAGCTGCTGGATTGATTTCTAGTGGTCCTTGCTATTGTTAAATCTTTCTTTTCATGATCGCTAACCACAATCCTGTCTTCTATAGCTGATATCTGTCCTCCCATTGGTTCATTCTGCTGTGAATACTTGCAATGGAATTTCTAATCTCATGGATGTGTTTGAATCTGTTTAATAAATTCCATTTTTTTCCTATGTTGGACATTAATGGTTTCCACCTTTTTTCTAAGCTCCTCTATTTTTTATCTTTATATACTCTAGAGTCACTGAGCATTTCTTTCATTATGGTTATGATCTCTATAGTTATCTGAGAAATTATTTCTGATTTGATTTCTTCTAGAATCTCTTTCATCTTCTTGGTTACTTCTGCTGTTAGCACTTCAGAGAGTCCAGGCGGGTGGCTTTCAGATTGTCCCAACTCATTGCCCCTGGCTTTACCTTTGGTTAGCTAGAAGTCTTGGGTTGCATCTTGCTTAAGTATATCTTATCATTTTCTTTCTTTTTTTTTAAGTTTAATTCCTGAGTTAATGCTTGCAAATTGCTTGTGGTGAGTAGCCTTATTGCTACTATTCAGAATTCTTAGGAAATCACTACTCAGAAGTATCTTCCACGTAGAGCTGGATTTTTGGTTTTGAGTCTGTTGCAAGATCCCTCCTCTTCAATTTATTAGGGAAGAGAACTTGCTACCTACTTGGCCCAGATCCTAACTCTTTGGCACTGACTTATAGCACTTTTTTATGACCCTTAGGTAATCTCATTCTTGGTATATAGGGAAGAACAACTGACTAAAACAATTGCATCACCTTGGCTAAAGTGGTACAGTCAGCAATAACAATAGCATGAAACATGGCCTAAAAAATGACAGACTGGGGTACCTATTAATTTCTAACCTTTAACCATATGAACTAGATTTGTGGTTATATAACAAAATCTAGAACTAGCTAGGAAACTATATGCAGCAGTATCCATCAATATGTCCATTTTCCCCTCCAGGCAGAAAGTTTTAAAAGGGTTAGGGAAAAAAATAGAGAAATAGAATAAGAGAAAGAAGTTGGAAGCAAGGCTGGAGGATAAAGGAAGATCATGCAAACTTTAGGAAACTGGTGAAAAAGACAGGAGGGAAGGAGAGAAGGAAGATATAAAAATAAGAACAAAACAACAACAAAAATAAAAACTGTGCCCACACTTAAGCAAAGGAACAAACAATTAAAAAAAGAAAAGAAAAAGTGGGGGGAGAAAATAAGGAAAACAATATTTCCACTCCAAAAATATTTCCAAGGTATGTTTCTGCTGTCACTGTAAACAATGCAGGCAAACAAAGTCAGAGTTGATTCATCCCAGCAAGCCAGCTTTAGCTTTATGGCAGGGTAATTCAGGTGAGCCTGTGCCTCCTGTTCCTCTGAGGTTTAGGCTGGTTTCTGGATCTGAGGCTGGAAACAGATTTTTTCAGCCTGCAACAATCTATGTGTCTCCTGCCAGCTTGAACTCAGCTCCCTGATTTCCCACTGGCTTGAACTCGACTGCTAACTCTGATAACAGAAGCCACTAGATTGAGCTAGCTGAGCTGATCCCTCCCCAAGATGGCTACTGTGCCAGTCACCTTCTCGGGGAGAACATCTGAACCCAAATAACTCACTAGCACCTGCAGTCCACTGTGTCCATTGCTGCATTCCCCTAGTGTGTTTACCCGTGAAGGCCACCACTGTCTCCAGTGTCAATATGCAGTGCAGTTCAAGCTACTCCTCCCACATAGTAAGTCCAGGCTCTAGGAGAAAACTGCCTGACACCTCCTTTCTCTTCATTGAAATCTCTCCCTCTGCCCTCTCCATGGGCTTCAATTCTCACTTCAGATCTTTCCCAGGTCCTGGGGCCCACTTCCCTCCTTCTTGTCTTCCTCATGTTGCTGTATTCCAGTGTCTGGACACAAATCTCAGAGAGACTCTTTACCTGCTGCTCACCATTCCACCACCATCTTCCCAGAAGTATGATAATTTTGAGAGAGAGAGAGAGAGAGAGAGAGAGAGAGAGAGAGAGAGAGAGAGACTAGTTGGGAATGTTCTACCTAGAGTCGCCCTACATAGCATTTGTGGGTCTGACAGAGCTGCGCTCCTATGGTCAGATCTGACTATATGGCAGTTCCCCAGGAAACAGGCTGCCCCCTGGTGGGGCACAAGTCACCCACTTTGGATAAAAGGGGCAGATGAGCTTCTCTCTACAACAAAAGCAGTACTGTCAGTTCAGGGCTGTTTCTGGACCTAGACATATTTTGTTTGTTCGTTCTAAGTGAACAAGGATGTCACACAAAACTCAGCATGTCTGGTTTTTTTGTTGTTTTTCTCAAAGATGAGAGAATCTGGTAAAATGGGGCCGACACCCCCGCCTGCCGCTGAGCTGGAGCCCTCAGGGACCCTTTCAGGTTTCCATGGGCTGCACTGCTCCCACTGCCCACTGGCTGCACCTGCGCCTGCCCCTCACTGTCACTTAGGTTACCGTCCCAGGCCAGGAGGTTGGAGTTGGCGCCCTCTGGTCCAAACTGTGAACCTACCTGCATACTTGAACTGGTTTTCACTTGTGCACTGCTCATTAACTTTTTGCAAAGTTACCTAAAACAAAAAATCATTTTCCTTGAAACCAGCAGTAGAAATGGAGTCAGAGTTTCCAAATTTGCCAGCTCTTATTCTGTATCATGGCTGTTGGCACACTGAAAATATTTATTTGCAGACCTCATCGTATACCACTTTTGAGTAGACATAATTTTCCTCTTCTGGAGCAACCCCATAAATACCCATTCCTCCTAAGCCTAACTGAATCCTTTGACTAAAGGAGGGAGGGAGATAGGGTGAGAAATCTAAGCAGGCTCCATCCAAGAATTCAGTTACTCATCAATTTTGCTTAACTTAGGAAAAACAAGCTTCCACCATCTCCTCTGGGCCTATTTCTGAGCTCACACTTGGAAAGGTTAAATAAACACAATAAATCCATTAGAAAGCATTCATATTAAACCCCTCGGGCTTATGCCGTTTAGCAAGAGGCTAGCGAGGTGACACATCCCGAGTGGAGAAGACTTGCATGACCTTGGCTATTTGCTAGAAGACAGAGGGCAGCAGTGCCACTTGGCCTCAGTGGTGAAGAGCACAGCCCCATGCTGCTGCAGGAAGGGGGCTTTGGGGTGGTGGTTCAGGTGGAACCAGCAGGATTGGACCCATGGTCCTCACTTGGCAAGACTCTATGCTGGGCCATCCCAGCCCATCTGCCATCCCAGGCTAGGCTTTGTCAGTCAGGGATTCACCTTCTGTCCTCTGGTTCTCCAAGGCACAGAAAATCAGCCAGCACTACCATGTGGTGCAGGGCTTAGGGCAAGGGCAAGGGGCCACTGAACTGGGCAACAGAATCCTTAAGGCTGGGGGCAGAGTTTCCCCTGCAGTGGCTGCCACACTCCCCTTTCCCCACCAAAGAGTTGGCACTGGAAAGTCCATCCCGACCCACACTGCCCAATTCCCAACCCCATTTCCATCACCTAAGCCAGTCACTTAACCTCTGTCTCAGCTTCCTCAGTCTGTAGAAGCAGATTCATAATAACTACCTCCTGCATTGTTGTGAGGATTAAATATAGACTGTCCCTTGACAAAGGAGGTGCTGTGTAAGTCCTTTCTACAGCTATTCATATCGTTATTATTGCTGCCAAAAATTCAGCTGAAGAATCCAGTAAGAGCCCCCAAATGGGCTTTGGGGGTATGCTGATATGGGTTTAGCAGTGCTTCTGATAGGGAGATTGGAAAGAAGATCCTACAAAGTGGGATGGCCTGGTGGGTAGGGCCAGAGCTTGGGATCACATGAAGCTCAGTGGAGCCGCAGATCTCCAGCATAGTAACTCTAAGGCTGCTCAGATTCTTTTAGAATTATCTGCAGTTATCACCATAGACACATCTTATCTGGGTGCCCCGTCTTGTCTTCAGCTCTCTACACCAGCTGCCTCTGATTTTACTTTGTCCCCAAGGACACTAACTGCTCTGAAACATTCATAATGGCTGTCATTGATGGATTGCCCATGTAGGCCAGGGCCTGTGCTTTGGTCTCTTGACTCTGCTTCTCACCTGACCCTCCCTGCATTCCGCAGGAGGCAGGCAGTCTCCCCAGTTTATAGAGGAAGCAGCCAGCCCTGAAAAGCCAGAACTTGACTCTAGGTCTTCAACTCCCCCTCTGGGTTCTCTCTCCCTCCAACAGTGCAGTTGTAAGCAGACAAGAGGGACTCCATTACTACTCAGTAGCTAAAATTAACTGTAATTCATCTTCTGGTTAAGACCTTGTTTGAGTTAGACAGGGGCCAACTCATAACTTCCCTCATTCACTTTTGCTCTTTCTCGTCTTCATTATTAAGTTGGATTTCTCATGCACAAAATGGAACAATCATTAGAGGTAATTTATTGCCATCACTGCTTCTACACATAGTCCTCTTTGGTTCCGAATTACTTACTTTTATAGTTTAATGTGCATCCCAAGAGTCACCTCACCCAACCATTAGAATGCAAGAACCAAGTACCTTGGAACCACCCCCTTCCTTTCCAGCTGACACCCTTGTCACAAGGTCACTGGTTCCTGAATTCCATGTTTACAGATTCTTCACATGCCAATATGTGCCTTCAGTGTAGTTGACCCTAATGTGTTGTTCTTTTACCAATACCACCGAGACTCATTGCTGTAGCACTAGGTAACCTGACTTGCAGTGAGGAAGGCTCACTGCCCCCACATTCTCCTTCAGAAAGAATGAAGCCTAGTAATGGGGGTCTCCATCCTGAGGGCCCTGTCTTAGTCAATTTCCCATTACTGGGAAGAAGTACCTGATAGCCACAACTTAACAGAGAGGTTTATTTGGGCTCATGGTCTCAAGCAATGGCCATCTGGCTCCATTGCAGGAAGGGCCTGATGGGGGAAAAGCTGCTCAATTCTGATAGCCAGGATGGAGAGGAAGGAGGGAGGGGGAGAATGAGAGGGAGAGGGAGAGGCAGAAAGAGAAGGAGAGGGAGGGAGGAAGGAAGAGAGACAGACAGAGGCAAAGACAGAGACTGCACACAAGAAGATACCCTTCCACATCACACCTCCAGCATGGTCCTATGTCCCTTGGACCAGGCTCTACCTCCTAATCATGTGGCAGCTACTCATTGATGGCTCAAACTGTTGAGCACGGGAGTTCCTCCCATCCAAAAGCCTACCAACCACATGAGATTTCGGGGGGGGGGGATGTTTTAGAACTAAACCCTAACATGCCTCAGTCCTGTCCTGGGCAGATCAAGCATCAACTGTCTGTGCCAGCACTCTTCTGCCTGGCTGTGCATGGTGACATATTTCTTCTAGTACTCGCAAGGGCAGCCTGATGTTTCCACAGTGCAGAGGAAGTTAGGGAAGATGGGGAAATCCATGGTGCAGGTGCGTTCGGCCCAGAGCCCCCACCCCAGGCTCCCTTCGTGTCCAAGGCTGTCTTTGCCCAAGGCCAGGGTGTTAGTTATTGTGTAGCTCCTAGGGGATGGGCTCCAAGTTAACTCAGATTTTCTGGGAAACTTTTCAGCTGAGTCAGGGGCATTCCTCTCACAAACTGGCGTAGTGTGTTACTTATTCTGACTTCCTGAGGGCCAGATGCTGCTAGAGGGCTCTTCAGCTGACTGAGAGCAGAATGAAAGGTGTATCGTCTCATTGTAATTTATTATCTGCCTCAGAAAGCTGGGCTGTAGTGTCCTCTATAGAGATGAAGACTTACTTAAGCTGCCGCCTCTCTTCACACACTGGGCTTCGCAAGCTTATTGACCTCAAACCTGTGATAGCCAAAGCAGAGCTGTAGGGCTGGGCAGCAAGTATAACACCAGCCCCTGACACCCAGTCTCCATCCACAGGAGCCTGAAGTCCTCAGGACAAAGACAGCACTGATAGTGGGAAGAGATCCCACAGCAATTCAGCATGGCTGGGGATTTATTAAAGCAACTTTCAAGGAGACCACATTTCCCAGACCCAAAAGTAAGGCAACTAGGACTACAGCAGGACAAGAATATTTCCCACTGGAGTTGTCCCATAGAATTCTTAAGTTCATTCCACCATAGTGAGGAAGAGGATTCAGAAGACATCTTTGCTAGGAAGAAGGGTGAAGTGGTATGCGAGGACAAGCTGTGCAGACAGAGGCAGGGACTTGAGGCTTCCTCCTGGTGGAGTTGGGATGTGACCAGAGGGCTGGCATGGAGAGAGGAGGCCCCAGGGACACACAGATGTTTGGAGGTGGATATGAATTCGGAGCTGGACTGGACTTAGAAGACAGGAAGGGGAACACTGTGAGAGTGTCTGAAGGTCTAGGCCTGGGAGCCTGGTGGCATGGCCCAAGGCTCAGGATCCCCTTGGGGCAGCACAGCACAAAGGAGTAAGAGGAAGCACTTAATTTCTTTGCAGGGTGTTGGAGGCTCTGTAAGGTAACCCATGAATTGTGGATCAGTACAGCAGAATCATCGGAGATCCTGTTAAAATGTTAGTTCTTATGCAGGAAGTTTGGGTGGGGCCGGAACCCTGTACTGCAGAGCTCTGGGTGAAGGAGATGCTGCTGGCCCGTGGACCACATAGCAAAGCTGCTGAGGAACCCAGACCAGAGCCCTGGGAGAGGTCAGCTGTGACCACGTCCCTGTTTTCTATAAGAGTAGAAGCTTAAGTACATATGGAATTGAAAGACAGCAACCTAAATAACAATCAGGAGGGCTTCTCCAAAGATTAATGATAGTTCTCTGAAACAGGCAAGCCTTGCCATTAGAATGTGGGTGCCACAGTACACTAATGGCATATTCCAAGGAGCAGTCTTAAAATATGAAATGAAAAGGATTATGTAAGGTATTTTGAAACAAACCTTGGCTATAAGGATTAATAACAAGGGGTTACAGTTGTTGGGCAGATGCGCCTGTGGAAGTATTTTTATGTACCTGGGTATTAACAGAAGTTTAGACCTTAGCATGAATTAAATCAGCTGGGCCCAGCACTAGAGGTCAGGCTCGTTTGCTGGCCTCAAGCTGCTTGCAGAAACTAGGGGGGTGGGAGGAGTTCTGAACCTGGGTACAGAATGTGTGTGGCTTCTCTATTCTAAAAGGAATGAGACAGGGTCCGACCCCCACCCCGACCCCGGATGATTCCCCTCTAGACAAATACAAGGAAGGGCTGCAATGCTGCACCTATCTCAAGTGTTGTGCTCATTTTTTAAATTTTTATCACCTGAAAAAAGAACAGTTGATTTCATGACTTGGTTTTCTCTGGGTTTATCTTTTTGTTGTTTCTTCACACTATGAGGGATTAGGGCCTAGGACCTCATGTATGCCTGGCAAATGCTCTGCCGCTGAGCTAGATCCTTTTCATTTTGAGTCAGGATCTCACTAAGTTATCCAGGCTGGCCTCAAACTTGTGATCTTTCTGCCTCAGCCTCCTGGATACCTGGAATTACAGGAATGCTCTACCACACCCAACTCTCTAGGGGTTTTAAATAAATATTAATATAGAGATATTGCTCTCTTCATCCCAACCTGCTTTTTTAAGGCATGAGAAGACAGGGGAGTCACATTGTAACCTGGCCTCTGCCTGGCTTAGGAGTTATGAGAGGCCAGTCAAGTTCAGCACACTCAAGGCTCTAGCCAAAGGAGGGGGCCCAGGTTCCTTCCTTGCTGCCCACCAAATGCTCCCCAAGACTGGAGGCCCCATGGCTCATCACAAGAGAATGAGCCGTAGTGCTTCACAACTGATGTAACACTTAGACCATCTTACTCAGTGGCCACAGCAGAGGGGAGGGAGAACCTCAGGGAAGGAAGGAATTTCACAGGGTCCTAGGGGTGAGAGGTGGGGCTGGGGCCCAGGTCACCTCTGCCTCCACCACCCTACCTCCCTTGGCTTGCGGGCTGGCATTCACTCCAGCAGCCCAGGTTCCAACCATCCTTTCATCCTCAGGCTCCAGAGCTGGAAATCTCAGCTCCTGGAGACCCAGTTCTGAGGCAGGAACTTGGAGGACCTGCTCAAATGGAAGCTTAGCTCCCAGTCCAGGCCCACAGACCCTGAGTTTCCTGGACCCCAATACTCTCAGGCCTGCCTTTCATCCTCATACTGTTCTTTCACCTTCCAACCAGGCTTTCAGGCTGCTCCCCTTATCTCGAGGGTGAGGTTTCTCTAGGAGCCCATCTTCTCATCTGCCCAGGAGGATCTCCCTCCACAGACCCAGACAGACCAAATAAAAGCTGCAGCAAGCGTCTGTGGTATCTGGTGTGTGTCGGGCAGTGCTCTGACTTTCTCTGTGCCTCCTCATTTAATTTGCACCATCTGTAGTGGGTCAGCAAGATGAGCTTACTTAGATGTGGCTGAGACAGAACCTGAATTCCTCTGTGAAAGTGGGGCCCACACCACCTTGTCCATGTGCAGATTAGTCTCACGGTGGGGTAGCTTCATCTGGCACTGCAAGTGGCCAGGGAGAGAGGCCCTGCACCAGTGCTTGTTGAGGCGCTGGGGGAGGGGAGCCAGGATTCCGAGAGAAAGTGGTGGCTTCCAGATAGGTGCCTCCCACCAAACGCTCAGCGGGGTGCGGGGAAGGAGGCTCCCAGTGTGAAGTGAAGCAGTCTTTCTTAGCTTCCCCTGTGGTGTCTGGCCACAACGGGGGGCGGGGGGGTTGAAAAGTTAATGTTCACGGCCACACATCTCACAGGGCCGCCTTGCCAGAACAGAACGATGCATCGTAAGAGAAGAATGAAGGTCATGAAGTGTGTTGTGGCATGAGAGGTATAGTGGCGGCCTCTGGGCTCTGTGGGGTTGCAGAGCATCCTGGCTGGGGAGTGGACAGTGCCTGGCCCCAGAGCCTGGCACAACCAAGTCCAAGCCAGCTCTTCCCCCTGGTGGCCATTGGGTCTCCTCCCACTTGAGGGAGCTAAGACTGGACACCCCTGTCCACCCATGAGCCCCTGTCCTCTGCGTCCTCAGAGTAACCAGAGCCTCTCTCCCGTGGCCTGTGGAGGCTCAGTGCTTCCCCCAGCTTCCTGCATGGTCTCCTGACACCTGTGTTCCTGAGGCTTTTGTCACCTCCACCATCTCACACACAGACTTCCTTTGTATTTCCTCCCACAAAAGCTGGTCTAGTCAGAGCTCACACTTTGGGAGAGGAGCTAGAAATGCTAAGGGCCAGGGACAGACTGTGACAGAATGTGCCTTGAAATTAGCAAGGGCCCAGGGAGGCCTAGAAGGGACAGTGGGGTTAGAGGGTCCAGGAAGTCTTCTTCAACCCCAGCGGACCTTCCAGAGCCTCAGATGGGCCCGTGGGCTGGGTAGTGAATTTCACCATACCTGTCGGGCCCCATATCTCCAGTGGCAGTGGCACCTGCCTGCCCACCTCAGCTTGCCAGAACTTCGGTGATACAGTGACGCAGGTGTGGACCCATCCCAGGTGTTCCTTAGTACCCATGTGCCCTTGGCTAAGGTATGAAGGTAGAGCTTCTGCCCCTGCAGAGAGAGAAGACTCACTAAAAATAAGAGACTTCATTTTCTCTACCCATCTTCTTCCCCCAAATTATCACTTAGGAAAACTATGAACTTAATATTTATACAAAAGGGGCTTATTTTTTCAGTATTAAGGATTGGATCCAGGGCCTTCATACTGCATACCCCAGCCTCAACTTAAAAAAAAAAAAATTAAAGCAGGATGTCACTGAAGTGCCAAGTCTGGCCTTGGACTTTTGATCCTTCTGCTTCAACCTCTCAGAGTGCTGGGATTACAGGTGTGCACCACAACGCCCAGTTGGAGACCTTTAAAAACTTAGAGACATACCTTTGGAATCAGTAAATTTCCTTTTCACTGTGTGTGGCAGAGCCAGCTCGTCCTCTAACATTACCCTCAGCTTCAGCCTCCTACAGGAAGCCATTTTGAAAAGCCTGAGCTGAACTGGGTCCCCCTACTCCTGGCACTCACAGCCCCCTGGACTATTACCAGGTGCTAGGTCTCCCAAGTCGTGAGATGTATGAGACCCTGTGCTCAACTCCTTGTTCGAGTACAGCTGTGCCTGTCTGCTTCCGGGTGCTGTGGTAAAATACCTGATCAACTTTTAAAGAGGAAAGATTTATTTTAATTTGCAGTTTCAGAGGTTTCAGCCCATGGCCACTCGGCCATTCTGCTCTTGAACCCCTGGTGAGGCACAACATTATGATGAGAATCACAGGACAGAGAAAGTCTGTACGTCCTGGTCCTGGTGGCTGGGAAGCAAAGGGAGAGAGGAAAAAGTTATATAGAGTCCCAGCATCCCCTCAAGGGTACATCCCTGGCACCCTAATTTCCTCCCTCTAGGCCTCATCTAAAGGATCCACCAACCCCTAACAGCACCATCTGCTGGGAACCAAACCTATAGCACATGGCCTTTGGGGGCATTTAAGGTCCAAACAAGAGTGACAAGTTTTTTGTTGTTGTTGTTGTTGTTGTTTGTTTGGGGGGAGCCAGAACCAGGGATTGAACTCAGGCCCTTGCACTTGCTAGGCAAGTGCTTATTTTACTGAGCCATCTCCCCGGCCCTTGCAAGTTTGTCAGTAAAAGCTTGATGAGAGGATGCTCATGCTAGGGTTCACGCCCAATTCATGTCGAAATACCAACACAATAGTATCGAGGCATGAGTCCTTCAGGAAGTAGGATCAGGCACTCTGATAAAAGGGTCCAGGGGGCCTGACTAGTCTCCTTTGGCTCTTCTGCCTTCTACCATGGCAGGAAGGCAACCCCTGGAGAGAGACCAGACCTCACCGGACATGAACCCAATGGCCCCTTGCTCATGAGCTTTCCTGCCTCCGAAAACTTCGAGGAACAAATTACTGTTGTTTATAAATTACCCAGAAGAAAGCATTTGGTTTCAGCAACAAATAGTAGAGCATATGTGGTGAACGCCAGCTGGGCAAGATTTCATTCTTCATGTCCACAAAATGGCACTGGAATTTGGCATTCTGCCAAATCCTTCATGAAATCTTTAGTTAAATCAAGGACATTGCTCTTCCTGCCTTGGCTCCCCTGTCTGCAGAGCCAATGAAGATGTCTTCCATCAGTCAGTGCAAGCTCACCTTTGCTTCTAGAGTCTGGCTGTGGCCCAGCTCTGGGTGAGGCTGAACTAGGATTTGCTCAGTCACCCCACCCTGGGTCTCAGAGGCTGAACAAGCGATGCGACCTTTGTCACCTCCCCACTTCTCCCCAACCCAGCACACAGAGGTTTCTCCAGGTGTGTGCTTAGAGGGCTCAACAGAGGCAGGGACTGTGAAGTTTCTGGAGGATCTGGGTCCCCACTGTGGCCTGAAGCCATTTATTTCCCCTCACAGCCAGGATAGGGCCAGCTATCACTCGTGTGGCTTCAGTAGGGCTGAAGGGAGACTGCAAAGTGAGCAGTGGACAGCCAGGTCCACCCCTGATGATATCTGAGCCAGCAAAGCAGCCAGCACCTGCAGACACAAGGTCCCCAGTGAAGGGTTCCAGTCACAGCTCTCTGTTCCTTTTGCAGTGCTTATATTAAGAAGCCCACAGCTGTAGTGGCTGCCCAGGGTAATCAGTGAATGAAGCCTCTGGGCAGTCAGTCTTGCCTTCGGTAATATCATCGGGTTTGAGGCAGCCATCCTGTGGGCCTGGCCCAGCCCCCTTCCCCTGGGAAGCCTGGCTAGCCTGTCTTAGAAGCTTAGCAGCTACAAATCTGGGTCTCCAGGACTGATCTAACATTTATCTCACTGGCATCACTTGCCTTCCCATTTACTTTTTTTGTGTGCATTTTTTCCTGTCAAATTCAATTTGATTTGATACAGTAAAAGCCACTGCTAGGATTAAATATAATTTCTGTTCTGCCAAACATCAGCCAGTGGAAAGGCGCCTTAGCTGTCACGCCAAGCCATTTGCCACTCTGATGGAGGCACGGGGCCCAGGGAAGGAAGGAGAGGCCACTCCGCCAGGTGAGGACTGAGGCCAGCCATGAGCCCAGAGCTCCCCATTGCTCAGCTGCTTGGCAGATTCAGGGAACGGCGGCGGGATGCACTCTAGAGCCTGCGATGCAACTGGGCAGAGATAAGCCAAGCTTCATGTGCTTGCCATTCTCCATTCTTCTGATCCCCAACACTGCACCATCCCAGCCTTTCACTGGCCACCTGTTATTTTTGAATCGAAAATGTGCCTCAACAGATGCACATGTTGAGAGGTGGAACTTTTGAAATGTGGCTGGATTGTGAGGGCTCTAACTTCATCAGTGGATCTACGGGTGGGGTCATCATTGGACGATGTCGTCAGCAGGTGATGCAAGCTTAGGACCTGGTCCGAGTTAAAGGGAAAGGGAGCAGCATGGCCTTGGTGACCATATCTTGCCCTAGTCCATCTGCTCTGGCTCCTGCTGTTTGTCTCTATCTCTGTCTGTCTGTCTGTCTGTCTGTCTGTCTCTGAACAGCTTTGCTCTGCTACCCTCTCTCCACCCTGATGCTCCATGTTACAAACCTAGAAACATGGATTCAAACATAGACCAAAACTTAAGCAAATTGGATCCTTTCTCCTTTAAGTTGTTTTTCTTGGGTATTCTGTCCAGGCCCTGCAAAGCTAACCACATATCTTCCTTTTATCACCAATAGGAGTGACTTGTTCACCTGGATGACAAGGAACAAATAGAGAGGGCCCCGTGGCCTAAAGGTTTCCCTGAGGAGAGATAATGGCGGTCAGGATGGCATGGCTCTTGTGGTCAGAGACTGGCCTACATGCATGGACCTTGGAGGGTCACGCAAGGAGCCACTGAGTGGGTGAACAGGGAGGAGGGGCAAGGAGTGAAGCGGGTTCCTCAGAATGAGATGGGCAAGAACTAGAACCGGAGTGATGGGAGAGTTGTCCCAAGGAAGATTGTTGTCAGGGGGCCAGGAGGTATGGGTAGGAAGGAGCCAGGCAAAATCCTGGATGAACAGGGGCCCAGAAGTCGTGATGACAGCATCAGCCTTGTCCAGAGCAAATGGTGAGTGCAGAGGCGTGAATGTGGTGGGGGCAGGGGGGCCCTGCCCCATTGCAGTGAGTAAGCAGCCCTTAGAGAAGGCCAAAAGGCTGTAGTGTCCTGGGAGAGAAGGCTTGTTCCTTTGAGGTGGAAGGAACATCAGAGAAAAAGTTGGACTCTCGTGTCCTGTGTGTGGAATGGCTGTTCCAGAGCATGGGGGATGGCCCAAGTGGTGGGGAAGTTAGGGCCTGGGATCAGAGGCAGGGAAGACTGGGATGGGAGAGAGAACTTCCTTGAAAAGTGACAGCTGCTGGAATGAGGTTCTAGCTTCAAAATGTCATGGACCTTCATGTCATTCCAGTGCACCCTTCCCCTCAGTGTTCCTTCCTCTGTCTCTGTCTTCCTTTTTCCTTTGGCTGGAGGACCTTCTCAGATAGCCTTCAGATCCATCTGAACCAGTAGCTGCTGTGTGCTTTACGACAGTGCAGCTCCCTTTCTTTTGCTCAGGAGGACTGGCACCTCGGGTGAGAACACCTTGCTGAACATACTTGCTGGTCTGATACTGAGTAAGGAGCTGGTGAGTGGGCAGGGCCCTCAGTTCTCTGTCTAAGTAGAAGTATCTTTCCTTTTCCAACCATCTTCTGCCTGCACTGCAGAGACAAAGCTGCCCTTGCTCCACTCAGGCTCTGTTCTCCTCCACAGTAAAGAGGGGCCTTCTCCAAAAGCTGCCCACATTAGCCAGAGAATGGGCTCAGGCCGCTAATGGTACAGAGATGAGGGCAAACCTGCCCCACGTGCAGGGATGACAGTTCTTTGAGGGCTGCCCTGGAGTTTGGGGTTTCCCTGGTAGCCTGTGGGTAAGGGCCACATTCACACATGTTCTTTGACTTCACCTGTGCCGCCTGCTTTGTGTCTTCCTGGGGCGTTTCTGTCTGTGTGCCAGCCACCTTCCTAGGTAACCAGCACAAGGAACACATCCTCACACACAGGGACACACATGCATGCATCTTTCAGGAGACACTGGGTGGGTACAAGTGTGGTGGCCAGGCCATATCCTTGAGCAGCTGCCTGTCTCTTGAATAGTCCCACATTCCAGTGGAGTTTCTCTAGTACTCCCAGTCCTGGGTCCTCCCTTTGGAGGTCTCCCAGGGCTGGCTCTGCCGTGCTGCTTGGGAAAACCATGCAGGATTTAGGGCTGGCTTCCTGTGCAGCCCTCCTCTGCGCACACCAAGTGCCTTGATGGCTTTCCATCCCAGGAAAGGACGGGGACTCTGGCTGCAGTGTGGGGACCAGCTGGACTGCTGATGCTTGCTGGCACAGAGTTCTGAAGGCACTGCTTTTGTCTCAGCTGCAGGTACAGCTTGTTGGGTTTTTTTCCCCTGGGGAAGCAGTGAAATTCATCAGGAGAAGCCTCTACATTCCAAGTGTGTCCTAGAGGGGAGCCAAGGTCACTCTTGGCCACAGCAAGGTTAGTTAGAGCAGGAATACTGTATTGTAGAAGTAGCATCATTGAAGATAAGGATATACTTGTCCTTTTGCATGATTAACTAAGTGGGTTGGCAGCTGCTGGGTGCAGACCCCAGACACGGACTGGGAGCAGAGGGGACACTGGATTTGAGTCCTGACAGGGGATGTGTGCTCCTGCCAGGGAGTACAGGAAAAGGTTTTCTAGGCAAAAGGAGCAGCGTGGGGTAGCCCCAGAGCTACAAAAGCAATTCTCTGAGCTGTCAGGCACCAGAACTAATTTAGTCCATGGATAAGTGGTTAATGCACTGACACACAGTGTGTGTGCTAGCACATATTTGCAGCTTGTTTCTTTTCTTGAGAATAAACAGTGTCCAGGCCTACTTAAGTTCAGATTTTAGGGCTGTCACTCAATCCCTTTCCATCTGGTGACCGTTATCTAAAATTATCACAAAAGAATTTTTACTCTTGACCTTAAAAGGTTGATTTTATTTCGGGGACAAGAATGGTGACTCATATGTTAACGTCCATCCATTGCAGACAAGGAAGACCAGAGGGTTCCAGGGAAGCAGCCTAAGCCACCAGGCCCAGGTCCAGGATCCCCCCCATTTCCAGCCCAGATACAGACCACTGGATCTGAGCTCACTTTCCCATTTCATAGATGGCAAAACAAAGTCCTGTGATTCATCCAAAGTCTTGCAGGGGTTAGTGGTGGAGAACCAAGCAAAACTGAGGTCCCTGGATTTTGTTTGGTGACAAAGTCTCATGAAGTCACACAGGCTGGGCTCAAACTTGTAATCCTCCTGCTGCAGCTTCCAGAGTGTTAAGATTGCAGGTGCGCACCACCCCACCTGGCTACTGGGGCACGTCTCATCATTGCCTGGTGGTATTTTTAGCATAAAGCCAGACATCCAGCCCTGGTCTGAATAAATCTTCATCGAGAGCGGTACACTGTTATCAATTAGAAAGCTATACTGAGCCACTTTTAGAACTTCAATGAGTGAATACATTTTTAAAGGTACCTTTTGGGCTGATGGCCTGAGATACAGCATAGTTAAGCGGGAACACCATTAAGGTGAGGAGCTGCTGTGTAGCACCATGGGCAGTCACCGTGGATGGAAGTGTCGCTGTCCCATTTCACTGCCCATTTCACAATGTGACTGGCAAAGAAGGAGCCAGCTGTCTCGGTCCCACCAGAGGTGGGAGTGGCAGCTGTACACCAAGCCAGCCCCTTGCTCTGCCTTGCCACAGTAGGTCAGGTAGGCACATGTTTGGCCTGTGTGTATACTCACCCACACTCCAGAGCACTGATGCAGCTAGGTATCTGAGACACATACCTGACAACCAAAGTTAAAGGTGCAAAGGGTTATTTGGCCCACAGTTTGCAGCCATTGCAGGCCATTGTCAGCTGGCTCCAAGGCAGGGTGGCATGTGGCAGAGGGGCATCACAGAGAAGCACAGTCCATGGCAGGCAGAAGATGGCAAAAGCAGCCCAGGGAAGTAGCAAACCAGCAAGGGAACCAGAATCGCCTCTCTCTGTCCCTTTTATGCTGTATCTAGGCGCTCGGCTGCGGGCCGTGCCAAGCCAACCAGTGGACTCATTTAGTAACCACATACCCTTAGTCCCAGCATCACACACTCTAGATCCAGCCACCTCGGAAAAGCCCTATTTATGACTGAATAAAGCTTTGGGGGGGGATATCTAGATACAAACAATAACAGCCAAAGTGTTCTTTTATGATGTATAGTTGTTTTTAAAGCATAAATTACATACAGGAAGCATTCAGATCTTCATTGTGCTACTTAATGTTGTTTATGAACTAAACACACTACATAACCAGAACTCAAACCAAGGAACAGAATGAACCCAGTCCCCAGGAGTCCCACTGGGCACCCATCCCATCCCTGGGCCTCCATAGTCACCACTGCACTAGTTTCATTACCCTGTTTTGGGGCTCTCTTCAGGGGTCACATAAAACACACTTTCTCTCACTCAAAATTCTATGCAGGAGACCCAGCCACGCTGTCCCTGTAGTTGTGGCTCCTTCCGTCTCCTGCTGATGCGCATGCTGCTCCAGCACACGGAGACGCATGGTGTGGAGCAGCAGAACTGCTGCTTCCAGCTTGGTGCTGTTCTAGTACTGTAGGAAGGGCAGGCAGCTACAGGCTGGAAAGTGGCCAGAGCTGGAGAGAGAGGCTGGGCACTGCGTCACCATCTTCCAGGAGCCGAGGAAGCAGGTGACCCTCTTACCTTATCCCCTTGAAGCCACCTTCTACTGTTGCCTCGTGTTTGTGGGAGGTGCTGTGCTGCTCCAGATGAGGCTTTGGGGCTGTGCGGCTCTGGAAAAGCCTCTCCCTCTTCCTGAGCCTCAGTTTCTTTTCCTCCAAAGCCAGGATAAGATAGTCAAGCCAAACTCATGGCTGTTTTGAGATCTCAGTGAGATAACGCTAACACAGCCATGGGGACAGAACAGATGGCTCAGTAAATGTAGCTTAATGTGTAAGACAAGTTCCAGTTTCTGACTGCTTTGGTTCCATTCCTGGCTTTGCTGCTTACCAGCTGTGTGGCCTTGGGCAGGCCCTCACTCTCCTTTGGCTTCATCCTCTTGGGAATAATGGGGGTAGTTCCTACCCTGGGGCACTGCTTATGTAAGAGCTTGATATACACATCCATATAAGTTAGTACAAATAAAGTCTCTAGTCATATAATACGCCTTCAGTACAGAGTAGCCACAATTATATTTCAATCCTCGTTGCCTGGTAAGTAGCACATTGTTCATTAAGTAAGTCCTGGTTGGTTTTCTTTCTTCCCCAACATCCAGCAGCACGGGCAGAGAGCACTGGTTTGATAGGAACTAAAAGGAGATCATAGGAACTTAGGATGGTCAGGCAAGGTGGCAAGGAACTGAAGACAGCGTGATGCCGGGCCAGGGATGGCAGGGGACTTCTAGGGACCAGACTGGCAGGGGGAGCTGCAGAACCAGGGCCAGGCCAGGTAAGAGACAGGAAGGAAAGGTGTTGCTGGAGGAGAGATGGAGTTGAAGGAAAGAAGTGAAAGTGTTTAACACCACTAACCTGTTCTTTGGGTGTCCCCTGGAGGGACAGAGAGCTAGATATGGACCTGAGTGTGGCTTCTAACACTTGCACCAAGACCCACTTTACTTTTGACCCCGCACCCCACACATATACTTTCAGCAGTCCTAGAGACTGAACCCAGGATCCACACACTGAGCTCTATCCTTGTCTCTTCATATACTTTTTATTTTGAGGCAGCATCTCACTAAGTCTCTGAGTCACCCGTGCTGGGCCGTCACTTGTGATCCTCCTGCCTTGGCCTCCCAGAGTGCTGGGATGACAGGCATGTGCAGCGCACCGGGCTAGTTCTTCGTAGGAACTCAGCAGCTCTAGTAACTGAAGGTTTCTGAAGACCATGCGCTCTCGACCACACCCCTGTGCTGTTACTCCTGCCACAACTCTCGCTGCTATTCCCCCTCTATGGCTTAGTTGTCTCTTAAAATGCTTTGGAAATACCACTTGTACTGTCACCTTAAGAGTGTTAAGATACGTGTTCCTGCCTGCTTGTGGAAACCAGACCTCTGTAAGCCACACAAGACAACAGGCTATGCTTATCACTGTCTTTATCCCCATCTGACACCAGCTGGCCAGCCCACTGCTACCCCACACGCCTCCCAGCCTGTCCAGTTTTCTGCCTCTTCCTCTTTGCCTGTTCTCTCTGCCTGCTGCACTCTGCCTGTGTTCATTCCTATTCATCCTACAGAACCTCACCTTTTTTTTTTTTATTTTTTGCAGAACTGGGAATTGAACTCAAGCCCTTGCACTTGCCAGGCAAGTGCTTGTTCTACTGAGCCATCTCTCCAGCCCCAAGCCAGAACCCCACCTTTGATGTCCTCCATTTGAAACTTTCCAAAAGCTCCTCTAATCACAAACTATCTTTCCTTGTGCCTTTTGGAATTGTTGCGTGGGTTAGACTCTGTTAAAATTATTCACCTGTGTTAAATCCCAGAACATGAACCCTTGCTTATTTCCAGTGCTGATGCTGACTTTGGCTTGCTTAGCTGTGAATCCCCAGGGCCAATCAGAGAACCTGGAAGAGAATGGGTGTTTGCAGTAAATCTAGTTAGATGTGGTATAACTGGCCCTGTGTCCAGAAATTCCATTGCTTATGAATTTTTTCAGAACTGGGTGTTGGAGGAAAATGTGTTCCTTTACTGAAGATCAAAAGAAGCTATGCCGCCAGGCATGGGGGCCTGTGCCTGTAATTCCAGCACTTGTGGGAGGCCGAAGCAGGAGGAGACTCACAAGTGTGCACCCAGCCTGGGCAAGTCCTCAGTAAAAGGCTGGAGGGCTGCAGGATGCATTTGAGATCCTGGGTTCAGTCCCTATTACTGGGAGTAGAGGGTAGCAGCTATTGGGGGATTTAGTGGGGTTGAAGGTGTTTCAAAAGCTTAATCTGTTTTCTGCTTGTTTGTTTTAGTTTTAGGTAAGGTCTTGGTCTGTTGACCAGGCTGGTCTGAAACTCCCGAGTTCAAGATATCCTTCTACTTCAGCCTGCCCAGTAGCTGGGACTATAAGAACTCAGCAGTCTACCCTGCCTTTTTTTTTTTTTTTTTAATGTATTTGGTACAGAATCTCACAACACAGATTGGACTCATAGTGATCCTCCTGTTTCAGCCTCCCCAGCACTGGGATTACAGGCAAGCACTACCATGTCCAGTCTCAGAGGCTGGCTCAGCACACCCATGGGCGGGGCCCGCATGGCATGTGGTACTAGGGATGGAACCCTGGTCCCTGCGCTTGCCTAAGCAGGTGCTTAGTCTGCTGAGCTATCTCGCCGGTCCTTTACCCTGCATTTTAGAGGAATCTCCCCTGCAGGTCCACATGAGCTCCCTGACTTTCAAACATTTTTTACTATGACCTTCAGTGACAAGTACTTTTTATACTAGGACACACTAATTTTGTACCTCCACCAAAAAGGAAGCTTTCTGTGTCCCTAAATCATCTCTTTGTCACTCCCTTTCTCCTTGTCCCTTGCTCTCCCTCCTTCTCCCTCCTCTTCCCTCTCTGTCCCCGCACCTCTCTCAATATTGCCTGTGAGTCACCATCCCCTATTCCGTGGAAACACAGTACCCATAGACCCCATACTCTGCCGGCTGCAGGCAGGCAGTGTGCGGGAGGCAGGGGAAGCAGGAGAGCTGCACAGGTGCCAGGTGCCGGACTGACCACTTCCGTCTCTTTGCAGCCGAGCCCCTGCCGCTCATGGACCTGTGCAGGAGATCCATCCGCGCTGCCCTGGGCCGCCAGCGCCTGCAGGACATCAGCTCTCTGCCCTTGCCTCAGTCTCTCAAAAACTATCTGCAGTACCAGTGAGCTGGATGGTGAAGGACAGTGGACACCCACAGGCCCGGGCTGTCCATGACACGTGATCTCACAGCCCACTGGGGAAGGGGTCTCCCCCAGCTCCCAGGACAGAAGACCAACTAGAGAAAGCCAACCATCCCAAGGCCAGTGCCCCTTTGGAAGCCACAGGGCCCTGGCACCTGCCCAGCAGTGGCACCTGCCCAATGGTGGCATCTGCCACAGCTTTGTATTGCTCAGAGAAGCTGCTTTCTTATTCAAGAGAATGAATAAAACATCGGGACAGGAAACTCGGTGGTGTGGCCATGGCAGACAGGGCCAGGGAGACTTGGCTTGCTTGGGAAGAAAACTGCCTCTGAATAATGGATGATGAAAGCAGATCATTGCCCATCTCCTACCCATGGTGAGGGCAGCAAGATTATGATGCCTTCTTAGGACTTTGTGCCACTTTGAGAAGCTATTCCCCAGGGATGCCCAACCAAATTGGCAACTGGAGAATTGGCGAGTGGAGAAAGCAATGTTTAGACACCTCCAGCTTACCTCTGAACATGGCTTCCTCCACCCTCCTTCCTGGCCCCAGAGGGAGTCCTCCCCCACCAGGCCCCTCTCTATTCAGGGGGAGAAGTCTAACTGATTTGCCCCAGGGACAGAGTTTATCATTAATTATTATGTTTTTAAAGTAGCATTTGCATTTTAAAAGAGTGTGGGAGGGCAGTCCTTAGTCCAAAGGTGCTAATGGAGGTCCAGGGTGGAGGCGTTGGGACCTGCAAACTGAAGCTGCAGAGGCTGTCGGCCCCACCTGGAGTGTGGGGACCTCTGAGCAGCTGTCCTCCCAGGTGCAGCCTGGTTGTCACAAAGCTGTATAGGAGAGAATTATTTTTTCACTTAGGAGCCTTCCCCATGTTTGCTTCCTGTTGGAACGCGTATGTGTGATGTGCTGTTTATTTATCACCATGGGGCCCATCCGTGGCCTTGTAACTGGAAGGGTGGAGGTGGTGACACCTTCTCCACCCCCAAGCCTGGTCCTCTCACCACACTATGCTGCTTGTACTGCTGCTGCCACCACCACCATTGGCATTTGTTGTGTGTTTTGGATGCGCTCCACCCAGACTCCCTGGTAACTGGAAATCGTCACAGCAGTGGGATACCAGAGCCCCAGATGGCACTGCCTTTCCCCACTTTAATGTGAATTGGACCGATGAATGAGGAGCGTTTCTAATAAAGTTTGTCATTCAGTCCTTCCATTGTCTATGAAGTGCTCTTTGGGCAGGGGTTGGGGGAGGGTCTTCCATCAGCCTGCCTGGTCGGCCACGGACTCGTAGGGGCCAGCGAATGAAGGCTTCTCCATGCCTCTCTGCTCTTCCTGCTGTGCCCCTACTACAGCTCTCAAGCCCGGGCTGCCCTGCAAGATGAGATGTGACTGAGACCATACAAAACTGGCCATGATGGTAGACAACTACTGGAACTCTTGATGCCAGGGCCCAGATGCCCAAAGGGTAGGTGGCTCTGCAAGGAGATTGGGAATAAGAAGGATAGAATCAATCAAGTTGCCAGTTTCCAAGGAGACCCTGGAGGTGGGGCTAGATGTAGTCATGGTGAAAATGTGTTATTACTGAGGAGTGGTATAAAGTACTGGGGACAGAGGGAGGCAGGCTGGGCTCACAGCTAGTACAGCTGAGGAGGCGGAGTCAGGCTGGAGTTAGCTCAGATCAGCCATCAACACACACTGCCACATCTTCCACGACCAAGTGCTCAGGCTGATGTACCCCACACCTGGGAGAGACATGCACACGGTAGCCTAAGAAAGTAGGAAGTTACTCCCCAAGGGGTGGGGGAGGATGGGGAAGGGAAGACTTCCTGGAGAAAAAGCCACCTTTAGGCCTACTATTTGAAGGGAAGACACTCTTCCTGGGGATGAACCAAAGAACCAGACTTGGGGGGCCTGCCTGGACTCAGCCTTGCCAGCATCCAACTTGGTCAAAGGAGGTGGCTTCCGGTGAGACATGGACTGCCTTTGGGACCCAGAGGCTTGGGTTTGAGCCTCCACTTTGTCATCCTTTCTACACAACAATCTTAGGTATGCCACTTCTTCCTCTGCACACATGGGTCGGCCCAGGTAGACAGACAGAGACTGGGGAACTTCCTCTCCTGACTCAGGGTCCATCGCAGCGCCACTTCCCCTATAGATACACCTCCATCTAGTCTCAGGCATCCAGTGTCCTCTTATCTTCGTTTCACCTCTCTGGGAGCTTGTTAGGTGAACCCTCTTCCAGGAAGCCCTCCTGGATCACCCACTTGCTCTGAACAGTTAGCACCTAAGCACCCAAAAAACTGTCTGGAATCTTTGGACTGAACCCTCTCTGCCATCTGACTTCACCTGCCCAGAAGGTTGTCAGCCTCTGGAACACAGGGCCTGGACTGCCCCTTCCACTCAGGCTGGCTGCACCAGCCAAGCACAGCTCAGTGCACCTGTGCAGGTAAGTCTTAAACACCTCTAGGGTTTGTTCTACATCAGTATCCCTGCGTAGGGGCTAAGCACACATACACACACACACGCACGCACGCACGCACGCACACACGCACCATTCCCTGGCAGACTTCCTGGAAGCCCCTAATCAACCATTGGCTCAATGCCTGCGGTAACCCAGCACCTCCCACACAAGGCACCATGGCTGAGGTCTGGCCCTCTTCTCCATGGCCCACTTCTGGCAGGGGCTAATTTTTAATTGCATGAACAGCACGTATGGTCAAGGGCACGGTATTGCGCAGACTGATCCCTGCCAAGTACCTTGGTTCACTGCACCTCTCTAATGTTTCTACTTCCTGGATATAAGCCATCCGCTTCCCCTTGCTTTTCTCCTCCATTAGCTGCACAAGCAGCTGGCTCCTTTATCTTTCACTAAGAAATATAGATTTCAGCCCCTCACAATGATACAATAAAAGTGGCAGCAGGTAGCAGGAACCCCGTCATGATGACTGATTTGTGCTGGGGCAGCTGTTCCTGCTCCCTGGAACCTCACTTCCAGCCACTACCTCTGAATAGGCAAGGGACACAGGGCATGCCTCTTCAGGGCCCTGACAAAGAATACAAATTCCCAGTTTTACCTCAAATAGGAGTTCTGGGAAACTGGTCTCTTGCCAGCCTGCAGATGGGTTTTGTTGTCCTACCTCGTGTGTGTGCATGTTTTAATAAAATTGAGCCCAACAGAGAAAAATCAAGTAATTTAACACTGAGTCCAGATTTCAGATTTTTCTCTCAAAACAGGGAGACATGGTGGAGCCAGGGCCACATTCCTTCATGGTGATGTTGGCCAATGCTGAGTTGTGATGAGTCTCAAGAGAGGACCTCCGTTCTGTGGTCCACCCTCTCACAGCACATCAGGACCTCTCACTGCTGACCTCCCTTCTGGGCATCAATATCCACAATGCACATCGGGAATAATAAATACACACACACATACACACCACACACACACACACACAAACAACACACACACACACACACAAAGTGGCCAATGGAAGGCCCCAGAGGGGACAGCCGGCTAGTTGAGACAGTGTAGATGTCTCTGGGTAAACTATAAATTCCTAAAGTCCAAGAATTCTTAAGCCTTCTTTTTTAAAGAGCCAGGCCATGTTATTAGGAATCCTGGCTATATACACATTTAGTCCTTTAAGGCAATTTGTTTGGGGCTGACCACAGACCAATTAAATCACAACCTGTGGGTGGGGAGGACCGAGGCAGTGTTGGAGCTCTGCTTGTGGTTCATTTTGTTCTTGGTGGTGATGATGGAACCAGGGATTGAATTCAGGCCCTTGCGCTTGCAGGGAAGCGCTTATTCCACTGAGCCATCTCCCCGCCCCCCTGTGGTTCTAACATGCAGTGAGGGCCAAGAACCTCTGGAGGAGGTGCCCATGTGGTCATCTCAGTGGCGAAGTGGTTGGTGTTAAAAGGAATACATATTCATCCCCAGAGAATGCCACCTCAGCCCACCAGTATTTCTAGAAGATGGAGGACACTGGGTGGAGGGCATCAGCAACACACTCAAGTGCAACGCCAGCAAGTCCTCCCCAGCCATTCCTTCTTCTCAGTGATGCTGAGCTGGTTGTTCAGAGTCTGGGGGAGGGGAGGAGTCTGGGAAGGACAGGCAGCTTTAGCCTTGATGCTGTACAGTTCTTAAATTGATTCCAGCTTTGCCCGTTTCCCTGACCTGCAAGGCCCATCATATGTGGGCAGTCTCTCAGAGGGCACTGGCATGAACACTTAAAATAACTTTAGAATAATAGGTAAAAAGAAGTCTGAAAACTGCTTGGCCTTAAGTGTACTGCTTTGAATAGAAGCATTTGAGGTAATGAAACCTGCCTATAAGATGGGTTTCACTAATATAGACTGCTAGACAGTGTTAGATTGTTTAATTGAATTCAAACACCTATGGTATTTAGATGCCAAGAGAATATTCACCCTGACAGACAATTAAAAAAAAAAAAGCATACAAAGGAAAGATCATTTTGTATTTATATATACAAAATAGTTAGGATAAATTTACAGCTACTTTCGCGTAGTTCAATGAGAAGAAAGAGGTGAACTAACAGTGTTTGGACAGAATATCCTGTCTGCTTCTCGTACTATGGATAACCACTAAGAAGATAACAACGTACAATGTATTGATTATCAAAAATGTCCTATTAATCAACTGTGAAACTGTCCCATTCATATTTATTTCTCAATAAAAAAAGAAAAAGAAAAAAATTTTATAGATGGGTTTGATTGCTAGTGCTTCCAAGCCTTGCTCCCTTAAGCAAAATAATGAATTTGGCCAATAATACTATACTCCCTCCGCTATGGATGTGAGGACTACAATTAGGCATTCATAAGTCAACTCTGATGTGGTAGCAGTGTCCCTGCCTGCTTTATCTGTCCAACAAGCACGTTTTTTCCTGTAAGGAAACCTAGTGTGGATGGGGTGCCCAGCCCTGTCCACCCATGTAGGAGGATTAGAGTATGCAGGACAGAAGCTACTGTCCCAATGCCTGGGAACTTTCTATTCCAAGGGAGACACCATGCTGACTTGAGACACAGGGATGGCATTTGAAGAGAAGAGTGACCTTTTAGTGAGCACTTGGAGCCATAACGAATGGCTCTACCAGATTGCAAGCCTTGCTTCCTGAGAGTAGCCACACACCTCCACAGGGAGAGTGACAGGCACACAATTGAATATGATGTCTTCTATATGATGACAGTGCAGATGACAAGGCCAGAGGAGATAAAGCTGTGCAGAAGCCAACACTGGTGGTGTGACGGGCTTGGAGTATGGTGGAGTGTTGAGGGGCATCTCAGTTACTCCATTGTGGGACACACACAACTTGGAGGAGAGATTTATTTTAACTCCTGTTTTTATTTTTTTTAATTTAATTTATTTATTTGTGTGTGTGTGTGTGTGTGTGTGTGTGTGTGTGTGTGTGTGTGGCCAGCTCAGCCCACCAGGGGGCGGGACTGGCTGGCATGTGGTGCTGGGGGATTGAACCGCGGTCCCTGTGCTTTGCTTAGCTTGTTCTAAGTAGGTGCTTTAGACCACTGAGCCATCTCACCAGTCCCTAACTCCTGTTTTTAATCCATGACCAGCTGGCTCCAGTGCAGAAATGATGGAAGGAAAGCTGCGTGAAAGACAGCGGCTCATCTTGTGGCAGCCACCAAGCATGAGGAGACAAGGAGGGGCCTGCCAGATCATACCCCCATGACCTGCTTATTCCAATCTGGTCTCACCTCTTAGGAGCACATTTAACTCTGAGCTCACCTATGAATTAATTCACTGCTGAGTATAGCATCCCCATGATCCAACCACCTTTCACAGACATGAGAATTTAGGAGAACATTTTCAATCTAAATCATAACATCCTCCCCCTGGCTTTCAAAGATGCAGGTTCATCTCACTTCACCAAAAGTGCTAACAATTCCAGCATTGCTGAAAAGTCCAAGGCCAAAGTCTCCTCTGAGACACAAAGCAAATAGCTATGGGCCTCTGTAGAATGCAAAGAGGTTACATTCTTCCACTATTCCATAGTACAGGATAAATATTCCCATCCAAAAATGAGAAATGGGGAGATAGAAAGAATATGACCAAAGCCAGACCAAAACTCAGCAGGATCAAATGAAATTCTGTAGCTCCATGTTCATTTGTCAGTACTCTAGACAAATGATGGCAAGATGTGAACTCCTGAAAGCTTAGGAAACCCTGTCCCTACAGCATTGCTAGTTGTAGCTTTCACGGTTTCTCTTTTTGGTTGGCTCCACTCACCGCCTGCAGCTTTCCTCAGCAGATCTTCTATGCTTTTGGCTTCCCCCATTCCTGGGGCCTTCACTGCACTTTCAGCTTCACTCCTACAACTTCATACACTGCAATCTCAGAGGCACACTGCTACCCTTCCTTCTAAAATCTGGGTGGAAGTTTCTATGATCCCATAATTCTTTTATTCTGCATGCCTAGAGAACTAGCACAACATGGATGACGCAAGGTCTGATGCTAGCTTGAAAAGTAGTCAGGCCCCCTTGGATCATGGCTGCAGAGGTCCATAGGTGTCTGGACAGTAAAACACCACACAATGAATACCACCTCCCTAGGCATCTCTTTTCAAGCAGAGGGCCAAGGATCTCTCTTCGCAAATGCATGTTTTTCAGTTTTGTACCCTTGAACCTGGAAGGGTGCCCTCCTGCTTATTCTTGAGATGCCATCAAGCTAACTTTTCTATTGTTATGATGAAAAATAATTGGTATCTTTTTGATGCTAGGTTTTTTTTTTCAGCCATCGTCTTCATGAACCCAATTTTGTATGTACTTCATTTCTGTTGAAATTACAAACTTTTCACATATTTTTGGCTTCAATACTTATTCCTGATCCTCATGGTAGATCTGGCTATAGGCAACCAGCAGAAATTATACCATTGCCTAATTTTTGGGCTACTTTGAAATTTTCTCCACCAGATTCATTAGTCCATCGCTTTTAATCTCAGTCTCCTTCAAAATCTCAGCACATGGGGAAAATACAAACAAATTTTCTGCCTGACCATAATACACATGGCCTATAGTCCAACTATCAATGGAGTTCTTGCTCTCAACTAAAACCTAGGCTTTCCTATGTGAATATCTATCAGAATTCTGGAATCTGAGCTCTGACCAGAAGCTCCCTACAAGCCTGAGTTACAGCACTCTAGGGCTTCTCCGGTCAGCATCTGCAATCATTTCCAAAGTTTTCCTTTGCATAAGTTCCAGAAGCTTCTGAATCATGGTCAGGCACATTTACAGCAATGATCCAAATTCTGTGGCATCAAGAGCTGCCTTGACTGGAGTTCTTTAGAGGAATAAACTCAATATTATCTATCTATCTGTCTATCTATCTATCTATCTATCTATCTACCTATCTATCTACCTATCTATCTGTGAAATTATTAAGTAAGCTAACAGGATCAGAGACAGAAGAGTCACAGTGGCTGTACGCAGGATAAGAGGTCCAAGCATCCAAGATGTCCACTTGTGCATTAGAGAGGTGGAGGATCTAGGAGCAGTTGAATGTCAAAAATCTGAAAGCGCCCTGGAGAGTTTCCAGTGTGAATGTGCCTTGGCAGACAGAAAAGTATGCGTGGAAAGGCTGAAGAAACTACAGATCAATGTCCAAAGGCAATGTTAAAGACTGGTGCTCTTCCCTTCAAACAAAAGCAAACAATAGTATAAAAATTCAAAATGAGATTATAAGAAAATAACAAAGTTTAGTTAATCAAACTAGTTGCTCATAGTATAAGATATAGGCATGAAAATTGAACAATATAGGCATAAACCTTTGTTTTCAATAAACTAATAGTAATTAGTAGTATAACTATCTTAAATTATATTTATATTTTTTTGTTTTGTTTTCTTTTCTTTTTCCTCTTGACCTAATCACCTTCCAGAAGACTCATTTCTTAAAACTACCGCATTGGAAGGCAAGATTTCAGTATTCAGATTTGAAGGAATACAAACATACAGTTCAAGTATGAGTCAGAGTCTGGGAAGAAACAGCCATCACACTCAAACAGCACACTGAGAGAGCCGATAATAAAGAAACTGTTTGCAGAGACATAGGCATGGCTCAGAGGGCTAACAGCCCACGGCGAAACCCCAGGTGAGCAACCCTTAGAAGAGAGCACTGCTACCATCTCTAGGCCCAAAGTTCCCGGAGAAGGAAAGAGAAACTTGAAAAAGTAAATGGTAATTATAAGAGAGGGCCACCAAGCAAGAACTATGGTCATACATGGAAAAATAAGGCCACTGCCTGGCAAGGAGGGGAGCAGGGAATAAATACCTTGACATGTGTCTTGTCCTTCTTTCCATCTCCAATCAGCGCTTCCCATTGTTTGAAACTTCCAAGAGCATAGTAGACAAAGAATAGTCCAGAAAGATGAGCTTCTCACAGCTGGGGCAAGACTGATAATCAGAGAGAGCAGATCTTTGAGTACAAGGAGGAGGAAATTTTCAACAGATTTTATCCATAGAATTAAAAAGTTGTAAAACTATAAAGCTGAAGTGCCTAAATAGATAAAATCTTGTTCCAAATGGGAGTTGGAGGTCAAATCTCTTTTACTTGCCCACCAGATGCAAGAAAAAAAAAACCCAAAAAAACCCAAAACCTTAAAGCATCTACAAGAACCCTTGGGCTCCGAGCAGAATCACATTCTTCCCATATAAAAAGAACTCAAAAGTTTCACATTAAAGGTAGAGTGTGCAATCCAATCAACAAAGTGTCTGAACAGACACTTCTCAAAAGAAGTACAAGTGGCCAAGAAATACATGGAAAAATGTCCAGGTCTTTAGCTACCAGGGAAAGGTAAAGCAAAACTACACTGAGATTCTATCTCATCCTACTTAGAATGGCTATTATAAAAATATAAAAATAATGAATACAGCAAGGAAAAGGGTAAAGGAAACCCTTGTACACTGTTGGTGAGAATAAAAATTAGTACAGACTATCAAAACCAGTATGAAGGATCATCAAAAAACTAAAACTGATGCAAGATCTTCTACTATCAAAATATCAGATTTTTCATCAGGATAATACAGCCACTCCAGACACCTGGAAAATAACTTGGTAAAGGGGTGGGGGGAGAGAAGTAGGTGTCCAAGGATTGGGAAGTAACCAACAGGAAAATTAGAAGATACACAGAAGTTAGAAAAACATACCGCAGTGCAGAGAGGAGACCAAAGCTCACCCCAGCTCCTGGGAAGGAGAAGTTGTCTACAAGGTGAGAACCCAGGGTCAGGGTCTCAGGGGAGAAACAATGAACCGGGCCAGCAGTGCTAGCCCTGTGAAAAGCCAATGTTTGTTGTAAACTACAACAACAGCATGGGGTTTTACTCTAAAATTGAGTCCTTTTCCACGGCAAGTAACTGTTAGAGAAGGAAACCAGTGGAGCCTTGAGAAGGAAGAGGTTGATTATTTGAGACTGAGCCTCAGAACAACCAAAAACCAATTTTACTTCAGGATTCCCAGAACCCTGTGTTACCCTCTGCTTGTTACTCTTCTCTTGTTGCTGGGACAAATACCCACACTCAAAATGAAGGAAGGAAAGGTTTATTTAGCTCACACTTACTGGAGGTTTCAGTCCTTACTCAGCTGGCTCCAAGGCAAATGGCAGAGAGCAAACTTTCAAGCTGCGACAAAGAGCAGAGAGCAAAGGGAGGGACAGCAGCTCATGAAGCTAGGTAGCCTCTCCTCTCCTTACATTGTAATGCAAAGTACCTGCCCCAGGGAAGATGCAGCATCCACACTCACAGTAATCAATTATAAACTCCAGAAGCTGCCCCACAACTGCAGGAGGCTCCCCAATTGAAACACAGCCACAAGAGACCACCGTGGAGAGAATGTGGGGTCGACATAGGCCATCTGAGAAGTTTAAACTCAGACTGCAAAAGAAACAGACCCTCTGTGATGAGAAGCCAGATCCAGCATGTGTGGTTACTTTTAGAAGCAGCTGGGTCTGAAAGTCCAGCATTAAGTTCAGTGATCTGCTTGAACACTCACTGTCTATATCCAGGACAGATCAGAGATCTGACTGTCTCATCTACCCTCAGAGCAAAGACATGCATTGGTTTGGACAGTCAGCAAAACCTGGAGTGAACAGACAGTGGGGCCTCCAGAGCAGGAGCCAGCCAAGAAGACCACACACCGTAAAGCTAGGCAGAGAAAACCTTGGCTTGCTAGATTTCAAAACTGTGGATCCTGAAAAGAAAACATTATTCAGAAATACAAAGAAAAAATTCTTGAACTCTCTCTTTCTTTCTTTCCCTCTTTCTTCATTGATCTTCATCGGAGTTCACAAGGGAGTTTATTTTTTCTGTTTTCCCTTTCTTTTTTCCTTTTAGCTTTTTCTCTTTCAGTTTTATTTTTTGTTTTGTTCCCCATTCTTTGCTATTTTCTTCTTTTGTTTTCTTTTTCTTGTTGTTTTCTTCTGTTCTTTTTATTAATCCTATTACCTTCCTTTTACTTATTAATAGGATCTTTTATCTCACTTTTCTCTCCTCCTTATCTTCCATTGCTTAATTTTTCAAGTTTTTTCTCTTTCTCTCATTCCCCACCCCCTACCATTACTATATATCCATAAAGCTTTACTAATTTTTAGACAGTGAATTTTATGCTATTACTATTGAGTTATTTTCAATTAGAGAAGGTATCGTTGTTGCAGCTAGTACAGATTTTACTGTCACTATTTCCGTTGTTTTAGTGTTTGTACTATAATTATAGATCTCTTTTCTATGGTTAAGGGTAGTACATTGTTGATTCTCAGAGCATGTTAATATCTACTTCGTCTTTCACACTATTGTTATTGCTGATTTAGTTGCTATTGTCAAAGTGGCATAATGTTGGTACTAATAAGTTTTATCAGCAGGTCAATATCTGGAGTACTTTTATGTCATTAACAAGGTCTGGCCAAATAGTTCAGTGGATTAAAGTGCCTGCAAGCAGGTTCAGGGGCCAGGGGTTCGATCCCTGGGCCTGCTGTGCCAGCCCCGCCTCCTAGGCGTGCTGAGACAGCAACTGAGACTGGGTGTGGTGGCATGCACCTGTAATCCCAGCTCTTGGGAGGCTGTAAACAGGTGGATCACTACAAGTCTGATCTAGTAGTGAGACCCTGAACACCCTGTAGACCCTTCCCTAAAATACAAACAAAACAATAATAGTGATTTATGGAGAATTCAGTGCTGGGCCAATTACACTGCATCTTCCCCTCCCAAACTGACAGAGGTGGTCTGATCTTGGAAAGGGCGAAGGCCTATAGTTAGGCATGCTCAGAGTAGATCACTGAAAAACAGGCACAAACCAAAGAGATCTTCATACCAGTAACACAGTCTTTGTAAGTGCCTACAAACCTCATCACAAAACAAAACTACAGAAACATGAGAAGACAAGGAAACAAATACCACCCAAAACTCCCACAGCCCCCAGGGCTGATCTATGGTGGATCAAGGGGGAGGAAATAAAAAACTACACTGCCAAATTCTTCAAAAGGATGACAGAGGACATAAAAACAACATATCATAAAGTGCTTGGCAAGCTCAAAGAAAGCATAGCTAAACAGGTAATAAACTCAACAAACAAAACAATTTGTGAGTTTACAGAAGACACTAATAAAAAGCTTGCTGGGTTAAACAACACAATATGAAATATGGGTAACCAATTTAACAAGAAATTAGAGGGCCAGCCAGATAACTCAGCACACTAAAGCACCTGCTTAGGCAAAGCGCAGAGGCCATGGTTCGGTCCCCGGTATGCCATGCCAGCCCTGCCCCCAGGGTGGCCTGGGACAGTGACTGAGACTGGGCATGGTGGCATGCCCCTGTAATCCCAGCACTTGGCGCACCCCTGTAATCCCAGCACTGAAAACAGGAGAATCACTACCAGTCCAATCTGTGTAGTGAGACCCTGTAGACCCTGTACTAAAATTAAAAAAGAAAAAAAAAAGGCATTAAACAGAAATCCAGGAAATAAAAAAAAATTGTTGAAAGCGTAAGAGCAGGCACAACCAGTGTAAGGACGCAATGTCAGAAGTGCAAGATAGGCTGGTCACTTATTGCGATCACTTATTCAGAGATACACTGAAAAATATTTTTTAAAAAGGGTTCCAAGAGCTACTAGATGGCACAAGACTAATGCTAATAGAACTAATCTTAATAGAACTTCATGAAAAACAAGACAGTACAAGTGGCATTAAAAACCTATTCAAATAATAGCAGAAAACTTTTTGAATATATTAAAGGAATCAAACATTAAGATAAGTGTGGCACAGAGAACCAAAAATACCTATGAAGATAAAACAGCTTCTCCATGAAACATCAGAGGAAAAATTCCAGAAGTCCTACACAGAAACAGAATCTTAAAGAGTAGTTCAACGAAGTATAAATCATTAATAAAGAAAAGCCCATTAGAATAACAGTAGTTTCACAACACAAACCTTAAAGGCCACAGTCAGGCCCTAAAACCAAGTAACTTCCAACTCAGACTTATATATCCTTCAAAACTATCTTTCAAAATTGATAAAGAAGTAAGCTGTTCCCATAGCAAAGCACACCTTAAGAAATTTGTAGCAATAAAACCAGGACTTCAAAAAAACAAAATTCAGAAGTTTATCCTAGAAACAAACAATAAATCAAACACTGCCAAGTCTTACAGAATGAATTCAACAAGTAAAACAAGTGGTTAAGTAGAAGAAACATAAAATCAGGTACAAAAATAACGCAATGACAATGAGTCAACACCTTTCAGAAATATTGATAATGTAAATGTTCTCAATCCCCCTATCAAAAAAAAAAAAAACATGCATGGACAGAATTTATCAAGAAATAAAAGCTAGAGGCTGGGGAGATAGCTCAGAGGTCTGAGCACCTGCCTGGCAACAGCAAGAACCCATGTTCAATCCCCGCTTCAGCATGATATGCCAGCCTGGAACCCAGCCACCAAAACCAGGCCTAGTGGCATATACCTGTAATCCCAGCACAGGGGACGGTGAGACAGGAGGATCACTACAATTCTGAGCCACATAGGAAGGCCCTGTACCAATTAACTAAATAAGTAAATAAATAAATAAATAAATAAAAATAAATTTTTAAAAATAAAGAAAACCCAACAGTATGCCATAGACAAGAAACAAATTTAATTCAAAAAGAAATCCAGAGACAAAAATAAATGAATACGTAAATAAAAGGATGAAAAACAATATTCCATGTAATGGGAACCTCAAAACAAACAGGAGGAGCCATCCTAGTTTCAAAGGGGACTGTCTTAGTTACTTTTTACTCTTTGCTGGGACAAATACCGGACACTCAAAATGAAGGAAGGAAAGGTTTATTTAGCTCACAGTTACTGGAGGGTTCAGTCCATATCCACTGGCTCCAAGGCAAACGACAGCAGTTCATGCGGCAGAAAACAATGAAGAGCAGAGGAGGAGCAGCATCTGCAGCAGCGTCCATCAAGCCTCTCTCTTCCTTCTGCGCTGACTGCGAAGACCAGCACTCCACAGTGAAGATCGGAGCTCCTCCAAAGTGGCCTGGCTGCCAAGATCAAGCTCCTTTGAAGACAGACTTCTCCACCGAAGCAGGGCGGGGCAGCAGGAAACCAGGCAGGGCGGCTTCCTGCCTCTCTCAATTCCTGGGCCCTGCCCACCTGAAGGGCGAGGCCCCCATGCTGCCTGAGCTGATTCAGCCAAGTTGACACAATGTATCAACTAACACAGGGACTGTAGTCAAAACTAATTGGAAGAGGCAAAGAAGGACACTACATATTGGTTATAGGGACAATTAAACAGGAAGAGATAATAATTAGAAACATACACTGAATACCACTATACCTACCTTCTTACTTATTAATTTTTTTCTGTATTTTAGGGAAGGGTCTACAGGGTGTTAAGGGTCTCACTACTAGATTGAACTCATAGTGATTCTCCTGTTTACAGCCTCCCCAGTGCTGGGATTACAGGTGTGGGCCACAATGACGGGGCAGGCCCAAGGATCAAACCCCCAGCCCCTGCTCCTGCTTGCAGGTGCTTTAATCGCTGAGCTAGTTGGCCAGCCTTCATGCCCACCTTCATAAAGAAACTTTGCTGTACATAAAAAGTCAGATAAGTGATAGCACAATTGTAATTGGGGACCTCAATATATCCCTGTCACAAACAGATCAACTAGACAACAAAATCAACAAAGAAATACTAGAATTCTAGACAAAATGGACAAAATGTCAGAACTACAAGATAAGCTTAGAATTGAACTAAACCTTCAAATTAATGGACATAGTGTTATCTGCAGAGTGTTTTAGCCAACAACAACAGAATACGCAGTCTTCACAGCAGCACATGGAACTTTCTCCAAAGTAAAACACATGCCAGGCCATAAGGTATTCTTACATAAATGGAAAAGAATCATAATTATCCCATCCCTATTATCAGATCAAAACTAAAAATCAAAGGCAAAAACCCCCACAGAAATTGTGCAAGCATATAAAAAACAGTCCCTGGAATTAAACAATAATTCCAGGACAATGTATCAGAACCTACAAGATACGTTGCTGTGGAGGACCAGCTAAGTAACTGCCTTTCAGAAGGAGCGATTGTCTCCATTATGGCCGAGCCTAACTCTTTTCCTGTATTGCTGTGTACACAGACAGCTAGCACTTGTCCCTTTCCCTTCGATTGGCTTTAAGCAGCACATATTGGTCTAGCTGAGATGCTGGTGTACAGTCTTTGAAGCAAAGATGACAGGCAGTATCTCCCAGGATCCCCCCGTTGTTCCCGTGTGTGAGCAGGCACTACGCAGGATGAAGAGCCAGTGCTCCATGCTGTCCATTGTCGGCCTTGAGATAGAGGATGCGACTTCCTGGGACTTGGAAGATTACACATCAGAGCTAAAGCACAGACAACCAAAACATTAGATACACTCTCAGCTGTGCTCTGCAGATTACTCTTTTTGCACACCCTTCTCTCTGCATGCTGCAGAGGTGATGTCAGGCCTTCTACCTGGCCCAGCTCACAGCACTTGCCAACTGCCACTCTCACAATCACTCACCTTCAAGCCACTCCCTTCTTCATGAAGTAATAAAACCTGGGTTGGCCCTTGATGGAGGCCTTTGTTCCAATTAGCTGTCATCATGACTGGGCTTAGGACCTCTTGGCTCCCCATAACTACAAATATGCTTCAGTGTCTTTATTCTTGTCTTGGGCTGTACCAGAAGTGGCAGATTGGAATTAACTCACTAGAATTCCAACAGCTTTTCCACAGGGTTATAAATAAAAACTTCCTGGGCTGCAACAAGGACCAGGAAGGGGTCTCTAGATGACAAAAGCAGTACTAGAGGGAAGCTTATACCTGAGAACACTCACATCACAAGAAACAGTGATCTCAAATAACCAACATGATGAGATGCCTCAGAGTCCTCAAGAAACAAGAGCAATCCAAACTCAAAGGGAGTACAAGGAAGAAAAGTATAAGGATCAGAACAGAAATGAATGGGGCTACAAGGAAAGCCAAAATTTTGGCCCAAGCCTTCTAAGGTCAATTAAGACTCAGGACATATGAGAACTTGTACTGTAACGTCATGTACCTCGGTAGTGTCCCAAATTTTCTGATCAAGAAGATTATGGGGCCAAAGAGGAAAGTGATCGATGATGTAGAGTGTGCCTAAGGAGAGTCACCTGGGGAGAAGACACTCTCTCAGGCTTTCACAGAGAGCACATTGGCCAAGCAATGGCCGTGACTCATCCACATGGCTGCACTGAAAAAGGTTCTACAATCTGAGGTACAGGATCTCAGGATAAATCCTGAGGGCATTTCACTGACCTTCTCAGACCAAAAAGCTACAACTCTTGTTGCACAGGTCCTGCTTTACCTTGGTCTTAACCATCCTGTAGAAAAGTATGAAGACGAAATATAGGAAGTAAAGCCATGGTGTTATGTTGAGCTGTGGGGGACTCAGGTCAATAATCTCTGACATTGCCAGTTAAACAGAAGACCCAATGCTATTATGGGCTACTGGACTCTTTTAGAATATTTTGCTGAGTTTACACACCTATAATATTCAATAATGGAACTTAGGAAAAATGGGGTATACCGATGAATGTCCATTTTGTATCTGTGTATTCAAAGTGGTTGGGATAGATATATAGTTGCATTCTCTTAATGAATAGAATGATTTGTTCTAATGGTGTTTGTAAATAAGATCTCAAGTCCGCATCTTGTACAGCAATTAACCACTAAGAAGAATATATGCAGTGTATTATTTGTTGAAACTGTACTTCCGATTTGATTTGAAACTGTCTCATTGCTATCTGTTTATCAATAAAATTTTGAAAAAAAAAGAACAGAAATGAATGAAAATGAGACCAAAGGCCAATAATAATAATAATAATAATAATATAATAAAGAGCTGCTCTTTCAGGAGTAAAAGTAAAAGACAAATACTTAGCCAATTCTCCCAAAAAAGGAAATAAAGACCTATATCCATGCAATTAAAAGTGAAAAAGTTGAAACCATAATGGACACCACTGAATTGCAGATTATTAGTACACTGAGAACATGCACTGCATGTTGATAGCAGTGCAATTTGTCACAGCTAAATCTTGGAAACAACCTAAATGCTCATCAACTGAGGAATGGATAAAAAAGATGTGGTATTTTTATTAAAGAACCCCTCCAGATGCAGGGACTGGAGTTTGATTCCTAGCATGTTGTGCTGGCCCCGCCCCCAGGTCACCCAGTAATGGTGATTGAGACTGGGTGTGGTAGCGTGTACCTATAATCCCAGTGCTTGGGAGGCTGAAAACAGGAGGATCACTATGAGTCCAATCTGAGTAGTGAGACCCTGTAGACCCTAAATACATTTAAAAAAAATATGGTATTTTTATACAATAGAGTATTACTCAGCCAAAAAAAACCAAAAAAACAAAAACCAAAGACAAACTCGAGGCTTTCACAGGTAAATGGATGCAACTAGAGACTATACTCATAAATCAAATAAACCATACTTGCATGTGTAAGCATTGTATTGTCTCCCTAGGGTAAGAACCTGAAAGAGTAAATAAAATATGAAAGGTACTGTAAAAGGAAAAGAAAAACTGGGATAAAGGAAAAGAGAAAAGAAAAAAAAAAAGAAAGAGAAGAAAAAACAAATATATAAGTATATATGTAGGATAGCTTCAATAATTATACTGCTGATTTCTGCTGGTCTTTTTTTGTGGGGGGGATTGAACCCTGGATTCTGCCTGCTTGTCTATTGACGGGAACAGTTAATGTTCAAATTTTTTCTCCTTTTTATTTTTGTTTGACAAATTTTGCATGCTTAAATCTCTTAATTTGCACAACGATTTTGAAGACAACAATATGCAATATAACAATCATTGTTGAATGCCTATCATTTGAAATTCTGTATCATTTCTAATGGTTTTTTTTTTTTTTTACTATTTTTCATTCTCTTTAAAAAATAAAAAGGAGCAAAAACCAAAAGAAAAACGTGTACTCCAGTAAATTCAAGAATCAAAAATAGATTCCTAGATACATATGAATTAACAAAAATGAACAAACAAGATATGAAACCCAAAATGATCCAATTATACACAATGAAATTGAAGAAATAAAATAAAAAAGAAACCTCCAGACAAGAAAAGCCAAGGATTTTGATGGATTCACTGCTGAATTCTATAAGAACTTTATAGAAAACTTAAGGCCAGGGCTAGTGAGATAGCTCAGCGGACTAAGCTCATGTTTAGGCAAGCACAGGGACCAGGGTTTGATCCCAGGCACCACATGCCACACTGGTCCCACCCATGGGCACACTGAGCTGGCCACCAAGCCCAGCTCAGTGATTATAATAATTTTATATTAAATGATGGCACATGTCAGTAATCCCAGTGCTGGAGAGGCTGAAAATAGGAGGATCACTATGAGTCCACGCTATGTAATTAGACCCTGCACCAAATACATAAAAAAGAAAGAAAACTTAAGGCCAATACTTCTCAGACTCTTTAATGAAGTTGTAAGGAAAAAAGTACTCCCAGAATCATTCCTGGAAGCTACCATTTAGTATATTCGCATAGTGTGAACCACTGTTGGTGCATGCATGACTGTCCCATCAGACAGCTTGTGCTACTGCTGGTATAAATAGATCTAATCATTTTTTTAAATGTATTTGCTACGGGATCTCGCTATGCAGCTTGAACTCACAGTGATCCTCCTATTTTCAGCCTCCCCAGTGCTGGGGTTGCAGGCATGTACCACCATCCCCCAACTTGGTGGCCAACTCAGCACGCCCAGGGTCAGGACTGTCATGGCATATGGTGTGTGGGATCAAACCTCTGTCCCTGTGCTTGCCTAAGCTTGAGCTTAATCAGCTGAGCTATCTCGCTGGCCCTTCTAATCACTTTTATAGGTCTTTTTACTAATAAAATTAATAAAAAGTTTATAAGTACGCCCAATCTAGTTGTTGCTTAAATTTGAATAATTATTTCCCAAATATAAATATTAATTAATGATGTTCATATCAATTAAAAGTATTATAACAATCAACAAATTGGTTTATTTCATTAAAATTTTAAGATTTTATTTATATGTAGAAATTTATTTCTGTAGTTTATCAATAACTAATTTTCTAAATTTTATTATGGAAATGTTATAAATATCCCATGAGTTGGGATACCATGAGTTGGCTGTGTTGCAATTTTTTATATCATTTTGACATTTTCCTAAGGAGCTATAATATGATGAAACATCGTCTTGTAAATCAATGTCTTTCAGTGTATTATTGTAACCAAAGAGCCCCTGAGAAGCAGTACAAGCCACCTGATGGGGTAGTCATGCGTGTACCACTGGTGGTTCAAGTTAGCAGAGACAATCAAATTCAAACCAGAGTCATCTGGCAGTGAGGTATCACAAGTGTGCTAATGAATATAAACACAAGAATTCTCAATAAAATACTGACAAATACAATGGAACAAATTATCAAAAAGATCCTACATCATGACCAAGTAAGGTTCACTCAGGAATGCAGGGATGGTTCCCAGTGAATATGCCAATCAATGAATGTAATACATCCCATAAACAGAAGTAGAGACAAAAGTCACATGATGATCTTAATAGATGCCAAAAAAGTCTTTGACAAAATCCAATTTTCATTTATGGCTAAGCCCTGAAAAAGACAGGTGTAGAAGAACGCTAGCTCAATCTAATAACACCATTCCTGACAAACTAATGGTCAACATCATATTAATGGTGAAAAGCTAAAACCTTTCCTTCTAAAATCAGGAATAAGACAAAAATGTCTGCTATCACCAGTCTTATTCAATACAGTTCTTTTGAAATATTAGCCAAGAGACAGATATAAAAGGCATATGAGTATAAACAGAAGTCAAATTATCATTATTGCAGATGACATGATCTTCTACATAGAGAACCCAAAAAAATCCACCACAAGACTCCTAGAATTAATAACTAAATTCAGCAATGTAAAACAGTAACAGTACTCTCCACCAATAATGAACTCTCTGAGAAGAAATTAGGAAAACAATACTATTTTTCAGTACCATCAGGAAAAAAATTAAATATGTTATTTAGGAATTAATCTGACCGGGCTGGTGAGATGGCTCAGTGGTCTAAAGCACCTACTTA
>NW_004524604.1:20216276-20217807 GCF_000260255.1 Octodon degus | reverse complement strand
CTTGCCTCTAGCCTCTTTGCAGGGAGTTCTGCTGAAGGGTTCCTCGCTGGGCCTGCACTCTGGGTCGAATGAAGATCCGCGGGCCCTGGGTGGTCTCATTCACATGCTGGGCCAGGGCCCCAGGTCGTCTCACTCACTTGCTGGGTCTGCGCTCTGGGTCTATTCAGGATCCCGTGGCCCCAGGCAGTCTCACTCCAATTTATCTGTTTTTAATATGTAGCAATAGTTCATTCCTTTTTGATACTGAGTAGTAGTATTTCATCAGGTGGATAAGCTACCATTTTTTTTATTCACCATCGATGGACATTTGAGTTACTTCTGGTTTGGTACTACAGAAAAAACCATGAGCTTTTCTTGTGGGGTACATGCTTCTTTTTCTTTTGGGTAAATATGTAGGAGAAGAATGCTGGATTGTAAGGTGTTTAGTTAACTTTTTGAGAAGCTGCCAAAATGTTTTCCAAAGTTGTGTGTTTTTTCCATTCCCACTAGTGGTGTATGGAGTTCTAATTCTTTCAAATCCTTACCAACATCTGATCTGATCAGGCTTCCTAATTTTAGTTTTGAAATAATATTCATTGAGTTTTTGTTATAGTTAGTTTGTTTTTTGCGGCTATCTCAGCCTGCCCTGGGCTGGCATGGCATGTGGTGTCGGGGATCGAACTGCAGTCTCTGCATTCTTGCGTTAAGGTTGCCTGCCTAAGCATGTGCTTTAGACCACTGAGCTATCTCTCCAACCCTCACTGAGGTTTTAACTTGAAGATCTCAAATGACTAATGATGGTGGGTAGCTTTCCATATGCATATTTGCTATCTATATATCTCCTCTGCAGAAGTATCTGTTCAAATCTTCAACTATTCTTGGTTTGCTTTGTGGTTTGGGGAGTCCCTTAAACATTCTGGATGCACATCTCCACCAGATGCATGCTTTATCTTTTCCCAGTGTGTGGCTTGCCTTCTTATCGTCCTAAATGTCATTCATGTTTTTAACTTTGATAAAAGTCAAAATCATTAATTTGTTCTTTTATAGACTATGCTTTTGGTGCATTAAAGAAATCCTTGCCTTACCCATGATCCCGAAGGTTTTCTTTCTTTTTTTTTTTTTTTAATTTTTTTTTTTATATTTATTTATTTATTTATTTATTTTGTGTCTGTGTGTGACCAGCTCAGCCCACCAGGGGGCGGGGCTGGCTGGCATGTGGTGCTGGGGGATTAAACCGCGGTCCCTGTGCTTTGCCTAGCTTGTTCTAAGTAGGTGCTTTAGACCACTGAGCCATCTCACCAGCCCCCCAAACGTTTTCATCTGCTTTTATCTATAAGATTTTTTAAAAGAGAATAAAAAATAAATAAAAAGCAATACAGAATTTCAAAACAAGATGATAGGAAATTAACAATGGCTGTTATACTGCACACTGTTATCTTCAATGTAATTGTTCAGAGTACTATATATAGACACGCAAAATTGATCGAACAGTTAGGTATTAACTGTTCCTTTCAATAAACCAATAAAAATTAGTAGTATAATTATCTCAGCT
>NW_004524604.1:20205305-20216176 GCF_000260255.1 Octodon degus | reverse complement strand
TAAAAAAAAAAAAAAGGAATTAATCTGACCAAGAAAGGGAACAACACCTACAATACAGTACAACAAGACTACAGTACAACAAGTCCCCAAATTACAAATAAGCTCTGTTCCAGGAGGGCACCCATAAGTCGGACTTGTTCTTAAATCTGATGAAGTGAGCCTCATACACAAAGGAACAACATCTATTGCTTTGTGCGTCTTAAAAGTCCTCCTCACATCACCACTACTTTTCCTCTTGTTTCTGGACATCTTGGGCTCTGATTATTATTTTGTTATTGTTGTTGATTTTATTTCTTTCTTCATTTCTTAAAAAAAGTAAATTAAATGCAACAATGTAGCTAGGCTACAATGTGGTGCAAGTCCTAACAAGGCCATTTTGTTCTAAAAAAAAAATGTGGAAAACAGATTGGGTTTGTAAACTATAGACAAACAGCAGCCAAAGGAAATTATCAAAATGACTACAATCACAGGGCCAGTGAAGGGTCTATGAAACTATCATGGGCATGCCACAAAAGGCAGTGCCCACCCTATTTCAGCAAAAGCCAGAGAGCAGCTTCCTGCTGAGCGTATGAACCCATCAGCCTAACTCCTCCCCTCAGCCCTGCCTTTCCGCATCTAGGAAAGTGCAGGCAGGAAGAGCTCATCAACTCTCTGCATCCCAGCCTGTGCTCCTGCAGTCCCAGCAGGCGCTATACCTCAAGGTGGGCTGCATCAGAAGAGCTTTGCACAGAGCTCCAGGCTTCCCCCAGCGCTATCAGGAATGGTCAATCACTGGCCTATAAACTTCTAGAGTTTTGGTTCCACCCTTACCATTTCTTCTGGATGTCTCCTCCCCAGAGGTAGCTTCTAGATGCCACTTAGAGTCAACAGGTCTGCCTGCTCTGATTCCCTGGTTTAGAAGGAGAAGTATAATTAGAGATTCCTCACTCCACCTTGAGCCTCTAGAGAAAACTAATTTCTCTGTGCTTTCTGCAAATATCTGGAACCATGGACTCTTGGCAGGAAAATACAAATGTGGGTACATTTCTACCCAGACAAAATTTATAGACATTTTAGAAGAAAAAAATAGGGCAAAAGGAATGAACCTGGGTTTCCACCCCTAAAGGCTGAACAAAGTGTCCCATTGCCCTTCTGTGCCAGAAAAGCAGGGGGATTTGTGGCTCAGCCTTAAGGAAAATGGGGAGGACTCAGGGCCCAGCTGCTGGAGTGATAGGGCTTTCAGATTTCCATCTCTTCTTGATAGCCAGTCAATCTCTCCTATATCTCCTCCATGCCATGCACAAATACCATGACAAGGCCTGGCTCCTACACCATGTCATCTCCCATATGCTGATTCTCACAGGCCATTACCACAACTGCCTGCTTGACAGGGATGCACTTGGCCGCATAGTTCTCATAGAAGCACTGGTTCATCTGTCTTGTCTCTACTGTGGCCAAACCCTGAGGCCTGCTGTGGTGGCGGGCATTTTCAATCAACTCATTGACAATGGAAGCAGGACAGCCACTTTCCACTAGGGAGCGCTTGATCACAGCCTGGAGCGCTGAGTTGGGGTGGAGATCATCCCTCCCCAGCGGGTCACTCTGTTGGGCTCTGATCAAACACTGTGTTGCTGTAAACTATTCAACTATGCAGTAAGCACACAATACCTCACTGTGACAGTGTCCAGCACAGGTCTCGTTCATGTCTGTGACAGCAACTTAAATGTCTGTAAGTTGGAAGGGAGATTGAAGAGGACAGCGGAAAATGGAAAGACACCCCCTGTTTCTGGAGAGGCCTACCTATTATGGTGGAAAAGCCCCTTCTTTCAAAACTAATACTGTGGGGGACATGACTAAGGTGTGAATTGTTAAATTGTTGGGCAAAAAATATAGGCTCTACAAGGAGTGAATGTTTAAACTGGGGTGGGGGTAGGCAAAGCACACAGGTTCTGTGAGAAATAAATAGTAAAACAAGAACTTAAGATTAGTGAAACATGTTGTGTCCTTCCCTTTTAAAAAGCAAAACTGCCTACTCTTGAGACAGTGCCTTGCCCTTGCTGTTTTTCTTTTGCTCTTCATTTACACTGATGTTCTCAATAGAAGCCAGGGACTTCTCAGCTTCAGGGCTGCTCCTAGGAACCCCCCTACAGCTGAGTGCTCTTTGTTGAGATCACCCCTCTGGGTTTCTTGATGATTGAACTAAGTCTTATCTCTGAGTCATCACCATCATCACCATCATCATAGTCATCGTCATTATCAGCATTTACCGTCTATGCTGCCAGAGTCATACAATGCAAAAAATTAATGCAACCTCAATCAAAATACCAATAACATTTCTCACAGAACTAGAAAAAACAAACCTAAAATTAATAAAGGACAAAAAAAGACCTGGGATAGCAGAAGCAATCCAGGGCAACAAGAGCAAAGCAGGAGAAATCCCAATCCAAGGCTTCAGTTTACACTATAAAGAAAAATGGATTTTTAAAAAATAGCCTGGTATAGGAGTGAAAAACAGACATGTTGTGTCAGTGGAACAGAATAGAGAATGCATAAACAATTCCAAGAACATTCAGCTACCTGATCTTTGACAAAGAGGCCAAAAACACACACTGGAGGAAAAATAGCCTCTTTAATAAATGATTCTGACAAAACTAGCTATTCACATTCAGTGCAGTGGATCTAGACCCATATCTCCCTCTGTGTACTAACCTAAAATCAAAATAAATCGAAGATCTAAATGTTAAAACAGAACAACTGATCTGAAGGAAGATAAGATAGGTAAAACTCTTATAGACATAGGCGTAGACAAGGACCTTCTAGAAAGAATCCTAATTGCACAAGAAGAAATAGCATCAAAAATCAACAAATGAGAGCCTATAAAATGAAAAAGCTTCAGCACAGCAAAGGAAACTACCAACAGTGTGAAGGGGAAAAATTGTCAGCTATTCTTTAGACACAGAACAAATACCTAGAATATAAATGATGGATAGATAGATAGATGATAGATAGATAGACCTCCAAATAAAAGGATGAATTTAAAAAATGGGCTACTGAAATGAACAGATACTTCTAAAAAGAAGTATAAGTGGCCAATAAATATATGAAAAAATATTTAATGTTGTTGTCCACTAAAGAAATGCAAATTAAAATAATACTGAGATTCTACCTTACTCCAGAAAAAAACAGCTGTCATCAAGAAATCACATGCAACATACACTGGTACAGCTGTGGCAAAAAAGGAATCTTAAGGGCTGGCCAAATAGCTCAGTGGGTTAAAGCACCTGCAAGCAGGCCAAGAGCCCAGGGGTTTGATCCCCGGGCCTGCCGTGAAGCCCCTGCCCCCAGGGCGCACTAAGACAGCAATTGAGACTGGGGATGGTGGTGCACACTGTAATCTCAGCTCTTGGGAGGCTGTAAACAGGAGAATCACTGCAAGTCTGATCTAGTAGTAAGATCCTGAACACCCTGTAGACCCTTCCCTAAAAATACAGGAAAAAAAAAAAAGGAATCTTTCTACATTGTTAGTGGAAATGTGAACTCGTACAACCATTATGGAAATCAGCATATAAATTCCTCAAAAACTAAAACTAGAAATTCATTAATATTTTTCTTTTGAGATAGGGTCTCATTTATTTGTTTGTTTGTTTGTTTGTTTTAACAGAGCATCCAGGTTAGCCTTGAACTCACTATATAGCCTAGGTTGGCCTCAAACTCATTGGCAATCCTCCAGGCTCAGCCTCCTAAGTGATGGAATTCCTTTTTCTTATAGGAAGAACCAATGTTCTTCCTAGAAGACAAAGGCCATACTTCCAAAATTGCTGTAAAGATTTAATCTAATCTCATTCAGAATACCAATAGCATGCCTCACAGAATTAGAGAAATCATTCCTAAAATCCATTTAGAACCACAAGAGACCTAGCATAGCAAAGCAGTTCTAGACAGCAAGGGAAAGACAGGAAACATCACAATCCCTGACTTGAAAGCTGCTGTGATAAAAACAGCATGGTGCTGGCAAAAAGGAAAATAAAACTGGACCCAAAGGATCCAGGGACAGATTAGAAGATGGAAGAAAGACAGCCTCTTTAATAAATGGTGCTGAAAAAACTGGCTTTCCACATGCCAAAGATTAAAACTAGACCCATATCTCTTTCCAGGTGCTAAATTAAAACAAATGGATCAAATAGCTAAACATTAAAACAAAAATAATAAATCTTCTGGAAGATGAATAGGAAGAACTGTTGAAGACCTATGTGAAGGCAAAGACTTTATGAACAAACCCCAGTTATACAGGGAATATTACAAACAACAGCTGGGCTCTCCTCTTATTAAAAAGCTTTGCCAGCCAAAGAAACCATTGAAAGAGTAAATAGATAACACAGAGAATGAGAAAACAATTTTGCCAACTTTTCCTCAGACAAAGAACTAACATCTAGAAAACATGAAGAACTCAACTTAAAAAATAAGAACTCCAAAAAAAAAATCAGTCACCATAAATGTAAAGATCCAATCCAAAAATAGCCATCTGAAATGAATAGACACTTCTCAAAGAAGTACAAATGACAAATAAATATATGAAAAATTGTGCAACATCACTGACCATTTGAGACATGCAAATCAAAACAATACTGAGATTCCATCTCACTTCAGAAAGGATGGTTATTATCAAGAAATCAGCCAGTAACAAAAGCTAAGAGGATCTGTGGGGAAAAAAGAACCTCCTCTGTTGGTAGGAGTGCAGGCTGGTAAAACCACTGTGGAAATCAATGTGGAGGTTACTCAAAATAAAAGGTTCCAATTGACCCAGCTATTCCTCCTACTATCAAAGAATTAAAAATTGTAAGGCAGCATAATACAGTGATTTATGTACTACCATGTTTATAGCAACACAATTTGTAATAGCGTAGCTAAGTCTTCGAAACAGCCCAAATGCCATCAACAGTTAAATGAGTAAAGGAGATGTGGTTTTCTTGTACATTGGAGTACTACTCTGCCATAAAGAAGGATAAACTTGAGACATTTCTAGGCAAATGGATACATTTTCAGATCCTATTCTTACGTGAAACACATCAGACACACATGTTTAAATATATATTGTTCCTCTGGTATGAGAAACTGAAAGTATAAATAAAAACAAAAAATATAATAGATATGGAGAAATAGGAAGAAAATATTCAAATGGGAAAGAAAAGAATAGAAACCAAGCTTTTGTAAATAAGGAGAGAGAAAGGATTTAAAGGGAGGGTAAGGGAATCTAAAAAAAGAAATATGAAAATGTTATGTGCAAGAACAAACTCCCCTTCATAAATGTGATCATTATGTATATCTAAGATATGTCAATAAAATTAATTTTTTAAACTAGAAATTCTATCTGACTGAGCTATTTCCCTACTAGGTAGGTATCTTCCTTAAATTGTTAAAGATGTCATATTATAGAAGCACAACTCATAATAGCTTAGTCTTGGAAATGGCCTATATGTCCATCAAAAGAGGAATGGACTCCCACAAAGGCAAGCAGGCCTGCGCCAGATATGCAGTAACTCTCCCCTGACACGAACAAACAAGGTAGCTAGGGCCAGAGAAGTAGTCCACTCACCTCCCTGTAAGTAAGCAGGCCTGCACCTGACAAGCAGTGGCCCTCCCAACACAAGAAAGCAAGCCCTTCCAGGAAAAGCAGCAAGCCTTCTATGACAGAACAAGTAGGCCTTTGAGGGGTGAGCTGCCACCCTCGAATGCCACTGAATAGGCCTGTTCTAGACATGTAGGGATCCTTACTGACAGGGTAAGCAGGCCCAGGCTAAATAGGAACAACCCCACTCTGTGTGAGCAAGCAGTTCTGTTGTATCACAGTAAGCAGGCCTCAGCTACACACATTGCTCACCTCCCTCAACAAGAATAAGCAGAGCCTGGGAGGATGTGTGTCCCCATTCCACCCACCTGACATATATGCAGGACTATTCACCAACTCCAAGACATCTCTACTGGTTGCTTCCCTTGGCCTGATGCAGCAGACGTGAGGACTAGGCAACTAAAGGGCCCAATCCCAGATGAAGACAACAACACCCAAAGAGAATAAGGAAGCAGACCCAAGACTCAACACAAATTCCAGCAGCCCATCCCTGGGAACCAGAGGACTAGTTATGCTTCCCATCTCCTTACCAGAGCAAGGACACAGGATGGCTTGGGTGGGAACCACAGTAAGGGAGGAACAGACAGAGGGGCTTCCAGTGCAGGGAAGGTACGTCAAAAGCCAATATGCTGGGCCAGCCAAATAGCTCAGTGGACTCAAGCACCTGCTTAGGCAGGCACAGGTACCAGGGGTTCAATCCCCAGGATGCCATTCTGGCCCTGCCCCTGGGGTACGCTGAAACGACAATTGAGACTGGGCGTGGTGGTGGGTGCCTGTAATCCCAGTGATTGGAAGACTGAAAACAGGAGAATCACTGAGTCCAATCTGCATAGTGAGACCCTGTAGACCCTGTAGACACTGTACTAAATACATTTTTAAAAAAAAAATCCAATATGCCTAAGTGAAGTGCAGCAAACTGTGATTGGCTGGATCCAAGACTGCAGATCTTGGGGGCGGATGGGGGTGGGGTGGGGGGAGACATTCAAAAATACAGAAATATTTTCTATATCTCAATCTTTTTCATTTTATTAGTTTTTATTATTTTTGTGTTTCTGTCACTAAATGTTTTGCAGGTTTGGGGTTTTCCCCCATTTTCTTTTGTTATTTTCTCTCCTTTCTTCTTTTCCCCATTCAACTCTTATTTCTCTCCCTTATCTATATTGTGTTTCCTGTATGTTTCTCTCTGTTTATCTTTTCCTTCTTTGTTCTTTCCAGCAACTGTTCTCTAATATTATTAATTTCCTTTTATTCCTCAATGAGACATTCTATCTCACTTTTCATTCCCTCCTTTTCTTATTCTACGGATTAATTTCTCAAATTTTTCTCTTTTTTTAATTCTTCAGTTCCCCATCACCTGTACATATACTAGCATAATTACAAAGCTTTTTGAATTTCTCTGTAGCTGGCTAACTTTACATTATTGCTGTTGAAAGTTGTTCTACTATTAACAAAGGTAAAGTTGTTTCATTTAATATCTATTCACTGTGGTTTAATAGTAGGTCAAAGGGGCTGGGGAGATAGCTCAGTGGAATAAGTGCTTGCCTAGTGAGTGCAAGGTCCTGAGTTTGATTTCTGATACCACCAAAAAAACAAAAGTAGGTCAATATTTGATTTGTTTTAATTTTTACACTATAACTATAGACTTCTGTGGTTGAGGGTGATACATTATTGGTTCATAGTGTTTGTCAATACTCAGCTTGTATTTAATTCTACAGTTGATACTGATCTTATTATTATAGCCAAGGTGACATAGCTGTTGTTATTAATTAGTACTAGAAGAGAAAAAGCAATGAAAAGGTAAAAATTAAGATAGAAGAACTATAACCATCATCACTAACACATGACACAACTATGCATAGGAAAGAATCTGTGGGCAACTATGAAAATTACTAAGGAGATTTAGAAGACCTGCTGGATTCAACATCAATATTTTAAAAGTTGTAAGTCTACACATTAGCAACAAACAACTAGAAAGTGAAATTGAAAATACTGTCATGTATAGTAATAAAATAATAAACTCTGATAAAAAATGAACAAGACCTCTACGATGAAAGCTACAACACGTGGTCAAGAGATGTTGGAGAAAACCTCAGCAAACAAACATGGAACAATACACCATGTCAAGTGGAAGATCTAATTCTGTTACGATATCAGTTCCCTCCAAAACACTGTAAGACTCACTGAAATACTAATCAAGATTTGATTTTGCTGTGGAAATTGACAAGTTGACTCTAAATTCATTTGGAAATGGAAAGGATCTAAAGTAGATACAACCATATTAGCAAGTAAAAACAAAAGGGAGGGTTTATATTACCAGATACTAAAAGCCAGTCAAGGTGCAATAAAGATAGTTCAATATTATGTGAGGCATAAACAAATAGACCAGTGAATACAACAAAGTTGAGGAACAGGCCTACACTTTGATAGCCAATGAGTTGTGCTGCTGCTGCTACTGCAGTTAAATGAAGGAAAGATGATCCTTTCAATAAATATTGCTAGATCAATTGACTATCCATATAGAAAAAACATGTGCCATGGTTTGTGTCTAGTTGTCCCCCCAAAGCCTCATGCAGTCATAGGACGAACTTCTAGAGTTTGTGATTAATTCATGATCCCCTGGGATTATGGGTGTGAGTGCTGCTGGGATTATGGGTATAAGTGCTTCTGGGATTCTGAGTATGAGTACTATACCCAGCCTGGGGTAGACAGCCTGAATGCAACTTGGGAGACAGACTTGCTCTCTGTAGCCATTGTTGCTGCTACTCCTCCCTTTTGCTCTCTGCTCTTTGCCACCAGCATGAGAGGTTGCTCTCTGCCATGTGCCGCTCTGCCTTGGAGCCAGCTGAGTATGGACTGAAGCCTCCACTAACTGTGAGCTAAATAACCCATTCATTCTTTCATTTTGGGTGTCAGGTATTTGTCCCAGCAAGGAGAGAAGAGTAATCAAGACACCATGAATCTGCAGCCTGACCTTATATCACAGATAAAATATGAATTGTAAAATGACCATAAACCTAAACATGAAAGGTAAAACAGCAAGAACTGAAGTTTCCTAGAATACAGAGGGGAACAATTTTCCTGGGATTGTAAGCCCTTCTTAAACACAATGCAAAATGCCCTTGTGCCTTCTTCATAAGGAAGAAGATTAACATATTGAATTTTAGTAAAATTAATAGCTCCCATTCATCAAAGAACATATTAAGAGAGCGAAACAGCAAAACACTCTGGGAGAAGAGAGCTGTAATAACATAACTGACCAAAGACAGCATCATTATTCTTAACAGCCCCAAAGTGGAAACCACCCAAATAACAATAGTACAAGAAAAACAGTAAAATGTGCCCTATTCATACAGATGAGTAACATAAAAATGTTTAACAAAAGAAACAAACCGCTGCAACGTACAGCAGAGGTGAATCTGGCACCAGTGTTTAATGAAAGGAACTAGTTGTGACAAAACACATGATTCTGCTCAGGAGAATTAAAAACCAGATAAAAATGGTCTGTGACTTCCGGAGCCGACAAGTGGGGTTTGGACAACCACTTCCCGAAGATCCACGTGCGCAAGCTTGGGGCCCAGGGAGGTGCTGAGGGGACATAGAGGAACCTGCAGAGAGAGGCCCTGTGATCACTGGAGACAACCTCAAAAGGGTCCTTTCCGAGTCCTTTCCGCCTTCCCCTTTTGCTCCTGACTCACACCACGCTGAGCAGCAGCGCTCCCGCATGTGCTCCTGCGGCAGTGCGCTGCCGCTCCGCGGCCCCAGGCAGCAAGACCAATCCATCAGCGACTCGACCCTCCCTGACTTTGAGTCAAACCCTTCCTTCTTGTGAGTCACCTCAGGTATTTACTGGTGATACAGTGACGGAAAGGGGACTGACCCAACTGTGGTTTCATGATAAACACACATTTAAAAATCATCAAACTATATACTTAGAATATGTGTGCTTTATAGTATACCTCAGTTTAAAAAAAAAAAAAGAAAAGAAAGAAAAGAGGGAGGAAACTGGGTCCCCAAACCTCTGTTTAGAAAGTTACTTCCTTCTCACTAGCAATCTTTTGAATTCAACAATGCTTCCCTGAAAGGAGAGCTGATTTCACAGCAGGGAAAGAAAGGGCCAGCCGGGTAGCTCAGCGGACTAAAGCGCCTGCTTAGGCAGATGCAGGGAGCGCAGCGTGCGGTACCGGCCCAGCCCCCAGGGCGCTCTGAGACTGCTATTGAGACTGGACATGGTGGTGCGTGCCTATAATCCCACTGTTTAGGAGGCTGCAAATGGGAGGATCCCTACAAGTCTGATCTGTGTAGTGAGATCCTGTAGGCCCTGTACTAAATACTTAAAATAAAATCAAATAAAGGTTTTGAAGAACTAAACATACGACCCTCTAGTGAAAATACCCCCTGTCCCCACCCCAACATCAATGACCTAGAAGCACTCACAAAGTACAGCACCTGCTCAGGGCCACGATGATCAGGTAAGATAGGAAGGGTGCCTGCTTGCTCATGGGCCATGATTCTAGAATTGCAAATTCTCATCTAAAATATACACACTTTTCCTGAATAATAGGCAGGTTACACAACCGGATTTTCACAGAACACCGTGTAGAATATCTTGTCCATAAACTGCAGGAAAAAATATGGATGCTTTTTCTTTTAAAATAGAGAAGATAGGCCCTTTTCCTTTTCCTTTTTTTTCTTGAGAAAAAGCCTTGACAGGTAAGTTGTCCCTCCTTTCTCAGTGTGTAGGCGGCCCTACATTCCTTGCCGGTTTCGCCAAGATTTTCAGACGATGTTGACAAGACTGGCTTTGAATTATCAGAAATGGGACACAAGGTTTGAAAAGAGACTTTTTCTTATAGAAATACAATCTTTCCAGATGAAATGGCATGGTATGGGGTTGAGAGCAAGGAGAGTGGACAGAAATATGAAGATAAAACAGGACGGAAAGTGTTTTGAAAAATGTTGGACCAGGTAATGGGAAAATCAGTGTTTATTGTACTCTTCATTACATTCAGATTGTTTATAATTGTCCATAATAAAAACAGAATGCACTGTCTGCAAGTTAGTTGATTTGGGAAGAGAAGGACATCTGATAATGTAAGTTAATAATTGGGGGATTCTATTTGTTGAAAATACGCCACCTTTTATCAAACTTTAAAAATAAAAGGAAAATCCCCTAATTTGCTATCCAAATCACTATTTTCTGGCATTGATGTGGTACCCACTGATCTTTGTCCAAGCTTATTGTGTAATAGCTTGCAATTTTAATTTT
>NW_004524604.1:20195701-20199878 GCF_000260255.1 Octodon degus | reverse complement strand
TCTAATATTTCAGTTCCATTTTTTTGAAGAGACTATCCTTTTTTCATTAAATCTCCTTTTTTGTTCTTTTGGTACTGGGGATCAAACTCAGGACCTTGCACTGCCCTGGCAGGCACTTATGCCACTGACCGATTTCCCTGGTCCTCAGTTTCCTTTGAATCTTCGTAAAAAATTATCTAACTGGCCTTTTTTCTGAACTCTTTATTGTGTTCTATTGATCTAGTTGTCTATTCTGATCCAGTGCTATGCTGTTTTGACTACTATGCCTTTCTAATAGGTCTTGAAATCAGATAGCATTAGTGTTGGTTCTTCTTTACAAAAATTCCTTGGTGTATTGTAATTGTTTTTCCATATAAATCTGAGAATCAGCTTATCACTTTCTCCTGAAAGAAAACTCAGATTTCCATAGAGATTGCACTCAATTGACAGGTCACCTAAAAATAATTAGCATCTCAATAGTATTGAGTCTTTTTTTTTTTTCTTTCTATTTTAGGGAAGAGTTGACAGGGTGTTCAGAGTCTCACTACTAGATCGGACTCATAGTGATTCTCCTGTTTACAGCCCTGCAAGTGCTGGGATTATAGGCATGTACCTCCATGCCCAATCTCAATTGCCATCTCATCACGCCGTGGGTGGGGGACTGGTACAGCAGGCCCCAGGATCGAACTCTTGGCCCCAGTGCCTGCTTGCAGGTGCTTTAATTCACTGAGCTATTTGGCCAGCCCATTATTGAGTCTTAATTGTGAAAATGTTGTGTTTCTCTATTTATTTAGTTGTCTTTTAATTTCTTTTAAAAGTGTTTAGAGGTTATACAGGACAAATCTTGCACATCTACACAATTTTCTACTTTGGGTTGCTGGTTGCTTATACACAAAAACACAATTGACTCCTACATAGATCTTGGATCCTGTAACATTACTACACTTACCTATTAGTTCCAGTGTCTTTTGTAGATTCTCTTAGGTTTTCTACATAATGGATCATGCTCTCTGCAAGTAAGAATACCTCTACATCTCATTACTAGCCTGGATACCTTTCATTTCTTTTCTGATCTGATTAGATTGTCTTAGACACCAGAAACAATGAGAGACAATATCTACATTTTGATCCTGAACTTAATGGGTTAAGCATTCAGTGTTTCACCATTCAGCTAAGGAGAATATTTACATTAAAGTTTTCAAGATAGTGTGGTGGGGAGGGTGAAGTGTCACTGTCATGTCTTGCGTCCTCTCTGGAGAGTTGACAGGGCACAGTTCTGAGTGTGTCTTGGTGAGTCACAGAAACTTGAACTTGGTACCTATTATGTAGTCCCTTGCCCCTTTCTCTCTGACGCTATTACCGTGCTCTGTTTCTCAATTAAGCATCTTTGCTCTGGATGTCCTTCTTTCATGATTGCCCATGAAACCAGCCAACTATGGGCTGTATGCATAGAACCCATGAGCTACTTTAAGTTTCTCCTCTTTTGAATTTCCAGGTGTCAAGTTCTGTGTTCCAGCAAGAAAGCTGACTGGTCCAGACATCTTTTAGTAAGTTGAGAAAGTTTTATTTAAAAGAACTGCTAGTTTGCTGTATGCTATCTGGAGCAGATGTTCAATTTTTCAATATATATGCAATATATATATGTTGCATTAATCATATCCATCCTTTCTTCTTGCTTTCTTATTCAGTATTTATTGGTAATTTTTAAAATATAGAGCTTTGTGAGCTGTAAACAGATAGAAATTTTAACAAAATTTTCAGCAAGAAAGACATTCAAAGGTATAACATCAAACTTTCAGAAATAAGGTAGTGATGCATAGTACTGTAAGTACCAGTCAAAATTTTTCTGGAAGTTCTGTCAGCAAAATAAAATAAGAAAAAGAAATAATAGATTAAAACATTGAAACACAGTTGCCATTAGATTATATGAATGTCAGCACGACAGAACCAAGTGAATTAATAAATGATCAGGAATCTACACCCTTTTTCTGGTTCTCCTTCCTCCTTCTCCCTGTTCTTTCCTTCAGGTTTCAGGTTAATATTCTTTTTCGTTTCCATATATGAGAGAAAATGCACAATACTTCTCTCACAGTAACGAATTTACTTTGCTTAACACAATGTCCTCCAGGCCCACCCATCTTCTTGCAAGTGACAGGGCATATTGTCCTCATCCAGCCATTGGCAGGTACACGGGCTGATTCCATATATTAGTGATTATGAAGAGTGCTACAAGAGATACATGCATGCAGGTATCTCTCTCTGTGCTGACCTTGTTTCCTCTGGCATGTAACCAGAAATGGGACAGCTAGATCATATAATTGTATTTTTAGCTCTTTTCAGGAGCTTAAATACTGAGTTTTTCATAGTGGTATATTAATCTACATTCCAGCCAACACTACATAGAAGTTTCTTTTTCTCCACATCCTGCCAGCATCTGTGTGTGTGTGTGTGTGTGTGTGTGTGTGTGTCTGTCTGTCTGTCTGTCTGTCTATCTATCTATCTGTCTATCTATCTATCTATATTGCCATCTATCCATCTCTTTCATAGCCATTATAATTGGAGTGTTAGGGTTTTTTGTTTGTTTGTTTTTTGTCTTTTTGAGACAGGGTTTCACTATGTAGTTCAGGCTACATTGGGACTCATTTTGTATGTAGCTCAAGCTGGTCTTGCACTCAAAGCATCCTCTTGCTTCAGCCTCCTGAGTGCCAGGATTACAGGTGCATGTCACCATGCCTGGCCTCTTTGTATTTTTGATTTATATTTTTTTGATGATAAAGATGTTGAGCATTTTTTTCATGTATTTACTGACCATTTGTTATTTCTTTTGAAAAGTGTCTATCAAGATTTTTGCCCTTTTATTGATTGGATTATTTGGTTTTCTGTTGTTAACATCTTTAGTTCTTTACATATTCTGGATATTAATCCTCTGTCATGTCAATAGCTAGCAAAGATTGTATTCCATTCTGCAAGTTATCTCTTCACTTCATGGATTGTTTCCTTTTTGGTAAAGATGCTTTTTAATTTAGCATAGTTTCATTTATCAATTTTTGTTTTTGTATTCTGTGCTTTGGAGTGTGATTGGGAAATCATTTCTTTTGTCAGTATTTTGAAGTGTCTTTTTCTAGTAGTTTCAGAATTTCAGGTAGTACATTAAGGCCTTTGATCCATTTTGAGTTGGATTTCATACAAGGTGAGAGACAAAAGTCTAGTTTCCATTTTCTACATCTGGATATCCAGCTTCTCTGAACCGTTTGTTATAGTGGGAACCTTATTCCAGTGTGTATTTCTGTTTGTTTGTATTTTAGGGAAGGATTTACAGGGTGTTCAGGGTCTCACTACTAGATCGGACTCATAGTGATCCACCTGTTTACAGCCTCTCAAGTGCTGGGATTACAGGCATGTGCAACCACTGCCCAGTCTCAATCTCTGTCTCAGTGTACCCCTGGGGAAGGGCCGGCACTGCAGGCCTAGGGAATGAATCCCCGACCCTTACACCTGTTTGCAGACACTTTAATCCACTGAGCTATTTGGTAGGTCCTTCCAATGTGTATTTTTGGCAACGTTGTTAAAAATTAGTTGTCTAGAGACCATGTGTGGTGGCGTACACCTGTAATCCTACTGTTGGGGAGGCTGGGACAGAGGATCACAACAAGTGAGAGTTGTATAGTGAGACCCTGAACCAAAGAAAGAAAGAAGAAAAAAAAAGAAAGAAAGAAAGAAAGAAAGAAAGAAAGAAAGAAAGAAAGAATGAATTTTTAAAAAGAAGTTGTCTGAAGATATGTAATTTATTTCCGGATCTTCTATTTTTTTTTTTTTTTTTTTAAGGAAGGAAAGGTTTATTTAGCTAACAGTTAGTGGAGGTTTCAGTCCATACTCAGCTTGCTCCAAAGCAGAATAGCACATGGCACAGAGGAGCAATCCATAGTGGTGGAAAAACAGCAAGAGTCAAAGGTAGAAGCAGAAGCTGGAGCATCTAGCTAATCTCTCTTCTCTCCTCACACTTTAATGCAGCTTACCTGCCCCAGGGAGGGTGCAGCAGCAACACACTCAATACTCACAAACTCCAGAAGCCACCCCATGACTGCATGAGGCTTTATGGGGGATACCTATCTACAAAAAATAACAGTATTTTTCTTATATTGTGACAGCAAATGATTAATAGCTCCACTGTTATTTTTATTTGACTTACTGTTGTTTA
>NW_004524604.1:20190829-20195601 GCF_000260255.1 Octodon degus | reverse complement strand
AACACCATTAGAACAAATCATTCTATTCATTAACAGAATGTAACTATATATCTATCCCAACCACTTTGAATACACAGATACAAAATGGACATTCATAGGTATACCCCATTTTTTCTAAGTTCTGTTATTGAATATTATAGGTGTGTAAACTCAGCAAAATATTCTAAAAGAGTCCAGTAGCCCATACGGATCCTCTATTTTTGTTACATGGATCTGTACATTGTTTTTCAGCCAGTGCTATGCTATTTTTGCTATTATGGCTCTCTGTTATGTCTTGAAACCACATAATATGATGCCTCCAGATTTTCTCTTTTTGCTCAAGATTGCTTTAGTTATTCAGGATTTTTTACGCTTACATATGAGTTTGAGAAATTTTTTCTAGTTCTATGAACTCTATTGAAATGATCACATGATATTAGAGATGACTGTTTTCAACTTACTAATGCAGTGAGCTACATTTATCAGTTGTGATGTATTAAACTAATCTTGGCTTCCCAGGATAAACCTTACTTGGAAAGGAAGTATTAATATTTTTTTAAAAAATGTTTTTATGAATTTAGGACAGCGTCTACAGGGTCTCACTACACAGATCGAACTCCTAGTGATTCTCCTGTTTTCAAGCCTCCCAAGCACTGGGATTACAGGCATGCGCCACCACACCCGGTCTCAATCACCATCTCAGTGCACCCTGGGGGTGGAGTCAGCACGGCACACTAAGGATTGAACCCTGGCCACTGCAATTTGCCTTAGCAGGTGCTTTAGTCCACTGAGCTATCTGGCTGGCCCTTGAAAAATTTTTTTAATGAATTTGAGGTTTTTACATTTATGTTAGTGGACTGTTCTGTTTTTATTTTATTTATTTATTGCTTTTCTGTAAAGTCCTCAATTTTTTCTTATAATGTTTTTTTTTTGCTGTCAAAGAAGTCCTGGCTTGATAGAATGAGTTAGAGAGGCTTCCTCCTTTTCAAACTTCTAGAAGGGTTTCTATATAATTTTTTTTTTGTAAGGGTCTACAGGTTCTCACTTAGATTAGACTCGTAATGATCCACCTGTTTACAGCCTCCCAAGAGCTGGGATTACAGGCGCACACCACCAGGCCCAGTCTCAATTGCCATCTCAGCACACCCCGGGGGTGGGGCTGGCACGGCATGCGGGGGATCGAACCTCGCCAGCATCTGCCTAAGCAGGCGCTTTAGTCCGCTGAGCTGCCTGGCCGGCCCTTACAATTTTAATATTATTTCTTCCATAAATGTTTTATAGAACTCAGCAGTAAAGCCATTGGTGCTTTTAAGGGAGTTTTAAAGACATTCAATGTCTTTAAAGGGAGTTTTAAAGACATTCAATGTCTTTAATGGATATAGAGTTATTTGAATTACCTATTTCTTCTGGTGTGAGCCTTAGAAGATTGAATCTCCCAAGTAATTTCTTCATTTTATCTGTTATAAAATCTGTTAAGATGAAGCTGTGCCTCATATTTTCTTCATTCTGATTTTAATTTCTGTTTCGCTCCGTAGTTAGGTCACCTCCCTCATGCTTGATATTGCCCCGTTAGTTTTCTCTTTTTGTCTTGGTCATTCTGTCTAGAAGTTTGTCAACATTTGTTCAAAGAACAAGTTTTGGTTTAATCAGTTTTCCTCTATTGTGCTTAACTGCTTGATAGTGCTCATTTCTGCTCCAGTCTTCGTTATTTCTTTCTTTCTGCTTGTCCTGTCTCACTCGCTTTGGGTGCTTCCTGGAGGTAGAAGTCGTTGGTTTGAAATGACTTCCCTGTTTCTAACACATGCAGCTAGTACTATAAATTTTACCCTCAACGCTCTTCTTACAAATGTTTATATTTTGCCATTTTATTTTATTCAATTCAAAGTATTTTTCTACTTTCCTCTTTTAGCTATTCTTTGAATCTCATGTTATCCCAAAATACAATATTTATTCTCTATACACTTCAGAATTTGCCAGTGATCTTTCTGCATACTTATTTCTAATTCAACTCCCCTGTGATCAAAGAACACGTTTGTAAGATTGTGATATCAATTTTTTCATCCACAGCTCCTGCACATGACTCTCGAAGAAGGCTAGAGCAGCCAGAATTTCTTGTTCCTGATGTGGGTCATAGTTTTCCCTTGCTTTTCAGTCTTGGAGGTGATGGGAAATAAATTATCTTCCCTGCCCATGACATTGAGATGTGGATCCTCTTCATTCCAGAGAGGTCTTGGCTCATATTCAGAAGAGAAGAATGCTATACAGACAAGCCAAGGACAAAATAGATAGAAGTTGGCTGATTTTGTCCAACCAGCCTATTAGTAACCATGCCTACACAATGAAGTATATGGGAGCTCAGAGGTAAGGGTTTAGAGAGTTTCGGGGTAGCTGAGCACGTGGAGGCCCCTAGAGGATGTGAAAACTCTCCACTCTTCCCACATTCCTCATTATATGCATCTCTTTGTCTGTATCTTAATATCCTTTTTAATAATCATTTTAATAAATGTTTTTAATGTTTCCTTTAGTTCTGTGGTGCAAACTTCTAAAACTCAAAAAGAGTGTTGTATGAACTCTGATTTATGGCTGATTGGCTTGTGCCTGGCATCCGAAGTTGTGTGGGGGGATGGGGGTTGTGGGGGAGATAGTCCTGGAGAAGGAACCCTTCGTCCATGGGAACTGACATTAGGTAGATAGTGACAGCAGTAAAATGGACACCCAGCTGGCATCTGCTACACAACTGCTCACTTGCTGGTGCATCTTACCTGCCCATACATCTTTTGTGTTGTTAGAACAGAAGAAAAATGGGCTTTCTGCTTTTTCCAATACAATGTACTAAACCTTAAACCTTTTTGTTTATATCTACATATGCCCCTCCCCCACTGCATGTACTCATGACTGGAGTGTGGGTGTGTGATACTCATTACTGGATTTGTCTGCTAATGAGTTTATAGCTGGAAGCACATAGCGAGGTGAAACCTCTTGGGAAGAGGCGGGTCACCAGGTGGCCTAGCAGGATCTCTCTCCCTTCTCCTCCTGGAACTTCCCCCCTTCTTTGTTGACCCCTTGCTGCTTCCTGCCTGCCATGCCATGAGCTCTTTTCTCCTCTGTCCCACCTTGGATCCAGCAGAGTAGGGCCTGAAACTTCTCCCAACCGAGCCAAAATAAACCTCTCCTCCTGTAACTTGTGGGTGCCAGAGATCTCGTCCCAGCAATAAGAAATTAATGGTCACACTTTTTAAACAAGTTGAGAGTTATTCTCTGTTTAAAATATAAGCTATCTCAGTACATGTTCCATGGGCATTTCAGAATGCTTATTTTTTATGGAATGTGCCATGAATGTCAACTAGGTAAAGTTGGCAGTTTTTTGTGTCTTCTACACCCTTGCTGACTTCCTATCCATTCTTAAGCATTATGGACTTGTCATTTTTTCTTGAAGATTTATCATATGTATATATGATAAATCTTCAAGAAAAATTTATATATATATACATATATATATGTATGTATATATATATAATTATTAGGGCATAAGAACATGGTTAGGTCCTTTTATGAAGTGACCCTCTTTATCCTTGGTAAAGTCATTGTTTTCAAATCTGCTTTATGTGATATTAACATCATTACTTCAGTCTTCTTTTAACTATTATTAATAGATTTATTTACAGCAGTTTTCTGCTTCCTTTTTATTCATGGTAGCATTGTTTATTTTTTTCATCTCTAAAAAAAATCTGTCTAGGGCCAGGGAGATAGCTCAGTAGAATCAGTGCTTGCCTGGCAAGCACAGGGTCCTGAGTTCAATCCCTGGTACTGCAAAAAAAAAAAAAAAAAATCTGTCTATTAGGGCTGGGAGATAGGTTGATGGTCTAAGCACCTGCCTGGAAAGATCAAGGTCCTGAGTTCGATCCTGGGTACTGAATGCCATGTTACCATGCCACCAAAAGCTGGAGAAGCTGAGACAGGAGGATCACTACAAGTCTAAGCTATATAGAAAGACCCTGAACAAATTAATTAATTAAAAATCTGTCTATCTTTATGTCTTAATATTTAAAATATACTTCTTTTGACAGCATATGTTTAGGAATTGATTTATGCACAAACTTCACAATCTCTGAGGATTTTAATTGTTGTTCCATACCATTTGCATTCAGTATAATTAGTAAAATTCTTAATTTTCAGACAGGATACCAGTCATTTGTGCCATGTTCCTTCTGGAACATGTCCCTTGGTTATGGTTAATGTCTAGGCATCTCCCTAAAGCCTCATGCAGTCAAAGGGCCAGGCTTCTAGAGTTCCTGATTAATTCATGATCCAGTGCTGGAATTATGAATATGGGTGCTGCACTTCCCTGAGGCAGATAGTCTGCATACAAATGTAAGGAAAGGAGAGAGGCTTGCTAGCTGCTGCAGGTGCCACTCTATTGCTCTTTGCTGTTTTCCACTGCCTAGAATGGCTGCCCTCTGCCACGTGCTGCTCTGCCTTGGAGCCAGCTGAGTATGAACTGAAACCTCCACTATCTGTGAGCTAAATAAACTTTTCCTTCCTTAATTTTGGGTGTTGGGTATTTTGTCCTAGCAACAAGAAAAGAGTAATTAAGACATCCATTAACGTTTCTCATAGTTCAGATCGGATAATACTTCTTGCAGCTCTTTTTATATCTTTTTTTTTAAGCCAACAGAAAATGGAAATATACTTTTTAAAGTTTCTAATACTAGGAGAAGATATCATACAATGTCTTTTAAATAAATTGTAAGTCAAAGATATAGTATAAATCTTAGAACAAAAATTAAGATTAA
>NW_004524604.1:20182123-20189106 GCF_000260255.1 Octodon degus | reverse complement strand
GTTGAACCCTTTGTGTCTCTCTGGCAAGATGTTCTGCTCCTGAATCAGCTGGGTGGGTCTTGCCTCTAGCCTCTTTGCAGGGAGTTCTGCTGAAGGGTTCTACACTGGGCTTGCACTGTGGGTCAAATGAGGATCCTGCAGCCCCAGTTGTATCACTCACTCGCCGGGCCTGCGCTCTGGGTCTGTTCAGGATCCCGCCACCAGGTCATCTCACTCGCCGGGCCTGCGCTCCTGGTCTATTCTCTTTTTATAGCTTAAAAATGCTTTCGTTTTGCTTCTATTTTTAAGATATTTTTAAAGGTAAAGAATTCTAGATTTGGGAGGGTTTTTTCTCATAAGCTTTAAAGATGTTATTCTACTGTTTTATTGCTTGTTTGCATGTTCAAAAAAAAGAAATGTTATATTTACCTTTGTTTCTTTTGTATGTAACTTTTTTCTGATTTCTGTTAAAATGTTCTCTTTATTACTAATTTTGAGTAATATAATTATTTTGTGTCCTGACATGGTTTTCTTCATTTTATCTTATAGTTTCAAGTGGGAGATTCTATTCCTGTCTCTCTCCCTTCAGGAATCATAATTACTAGCATATTTAAGCTGAAATAATCATAGAGATCATTAATTTTTTTTCATTTTTATAAATATTGTTTATCATTATGGGTTGCTTCAATTGCTATGCCTTCAAGTTCACTAATCCTTTCTTCTTCACTGTCATATCCCTTCCAGTTATTTTTTTTTATAATTTTATAACACCAACAGCATATATGTGGCCCATCATTAATGGAAACATTGTTAAAAGTTGTAAGAATATGTAAGTGGGAGTATGAATTGTTCCTACTTAAATTTTTGAACATATATAATACAATTTAGTAAGACTTTTTTTTTTTTTTACCTTTTCTGCTAATAGTAACTTATATACCAATTGTGGTTATTTTTGGTTGACATATCTTTTCAGTTTTTCTCTCATCGTACTGGTACTTCCTGCATCTTTGCATGACTAGTAACTTTAGTCTGCATGCCAGATTCTGTGGATTTCAGTTTGCTCAGGGAAGACTACAGACAATCCCTGACTTGAGGTTCAACTTTAATTTTTCATGTTTATGATGGTGGGAAAACACACCTCTAAAGTCATTATGCTTGCCACTTTCAGTAGTATCTGATAAATTCCATGAGCTCTTCAACACTGTTATAAAATAGCCTTTGTGTTAGATGATTTTGTCAGTTGGAGGCTCATATAAGCATTTTGAGTATATATGCTGGTGTAAATATTCTGAGCATATTTGAAGTAGGCTAAATTATGGTGTTTGGTGGGTTAGTTAAAAGCATTTTCTGACTGTAGAAGAGACTCGGTCTGAGCCAGGAGGCCTATTGTTGTTCATGAACTACATTAGAGGCAAACTATGGGGCCATTGAAGACAGCAATTTGGAAGAAATGGAAGAGGAAGTACAGTTTAAGAAGAGAAAAAGATTACAGAGCTGAGGAGATAGCTCAGTAGAGTAAGTGCTTGTCTGGCAAGCTCAAGGTCCTGAGTTCAATCCCCAGTACTGCAAAAGAAAAAGAAAGAAGAAAGAAAAAGAAAGAAAGAAAGAAAGAAAGAGAAAGAAAGAAAGAAAGAAAGAAGAGAGAGAGAGAGAGAGAGAGAGAGAGAGAGAGAGAGAGAGAGAGGAAGAAATGTGGACAAAGACACTGTGATGGAAGATGCAGGACAAGCTAAGAAGAGGCGAGGCCGCCCACCAGCTGAGAAACTGTCACCAAATCCCCCCAAACTGACAGAACAGATGAGTGCTGTCATTGATACTGTGATCAAATACAGAGATAGTTCAGGCGGCAGCTCAGTGAAGTCTTCATTCAGTTACCTTCCAGGAAAGAGTTACTAGAATACTATGAATTAATTAGGAAGCCAGTGGGTTTCAAGAAAAATAAAGGAAAGAATTTGTAATCATACATACTGGAGCCTGGGCGACCTGGAGAAAGATGTCATGATTCTGTGTCACGATGCTCAGATGTTCAACTTGGAGGGATCCCAGACCTACGAAGACTCCATCATCTTACAGTCAGTGTTTAACAGTGCATGGCAGAAAATTGCCAAAGAGGAAGAAAGTGAGGAGGAAAGCAATGAGGAAGAGGAAGGTGAAGAGGAGTCAGTGTGAAGCAAAACCTGTTAAGGTGAAAATCAAACTCAATAAGAGAGATGAGAAAGGCCGGGACAAAAGAAAAGGCCAAATCAAGGAAAAGCAAAGCCAGGGGTGAGCGACCTTGACAGTGACAAAGAGCAGGATGAAAATGACCAGGTCAGAAGCAAGTGGGACTGATGATGAGGGATCCCCGTGGAGCTGAGTATTTTTCCTCCCCTTCCCAATTCTACCCAGTGGCTTCATGTGTCCTGTGGGCCCTGGGCTCTTTCTGTGTCCTCTTCATCTTAGAAACTAGCTTTAGAATAGTGCCAGACAAACATATGATATCATAGTGTAAAAGAAACAAAGTTTGTAACATATTGTGACCAAATGGGCCTTGAAGATTCAAAGATGAAAACAAAAGCTTTTGATGGAAAATGTGGGTGGATAGTCTATTTCTATGGGTGGGTCTAATTTGGTAAATATTTGTGCCTGTTTTTATCACCTATTTGGATGAGATTGTTGTCTTTTGTAGCACTGGTAACCAGGAGAAGCCATTAAAAACCATGGGTTATTTTATGTTTTATCAGGCAATTTTCAAGGTTTTTATTTGTTCGGTATTATTTTTTTTACACCGTGGTACATATAAGCAATTTTAATAGATGATAAATGTACAGTAGTTAGATTTTACCTACCTATACATTTTTCCACTTTATGCTCTATGACCTGAAAAATGCTTTTTTAAATTGTATAAGATTTATGTCTACTGTAAACATTGCTTAATTTCTTTTGCTCTTGGTTTTAAAAAAATTTTGTTGAAAACACTACTGAATATTGTGATCTATATGTGTGCTGGATGGCTTCTTTCGTCCACCTGGTTCCTATGTCACCAATGTGTATTGTCTCCCTCTCCCTAAAGTCTTTAGTACTTAATCTTTGCGTTCTTTGCACAATGCCTTTGGTTGCAAGTCATAAGCCTGAGGCAAATAAAATTCCAGTAATTTCAAAAAAATTTTTTTTTCTACTTACATGCTTTCAATTTAACAATAGATTCATTAGGATAGGGACATACTCCTATCATAAGTTGAGAAGCATCTGTATTTTCATAGTCTTATAAGTATTTTAGGAATTTGCTCTGGGATACAGTTAACTGAAATAAATTTTATCCTTTTGAGGTTTTCTCCTTAAGATTTATGAATAGTACCAGACCAGAATTTATTTTAAGGATAATTATTTCCCATAACCAAGTGAGAGTTTTCTGGGCTGCTCTTTCTTTCTGCCACCTTTGTCTCCCCTAATCAGCTTTGCAACCTCCTCTCAGTGATAGGCTCCACTGGGCTCCACTTGGGATCCTTCTCCTGTACCATGCTTAGAGGTGTCAGGGAGGAAGCTGGAGCAATTGCAGGGTACAAATTTTTCTCCTCTGTATTTCAAGGATCACCATCCTCTGTTGCCTGGCATACAATATCTTATTTCATATATTTTGCCTGTGTTATTTCACATATTTGGGGGGATGCTGCTTAGTTGTTTTTGCTTCACCCAGAAAACTCAGTCTGATCCCTAACCCTCTACTTCTCCTAGAAGAAGAATTGTTCATCAATTGATGTGCAATGATGTAACCAATGTAATTCAATACAGCAAGATAAGATTTTTCAATTAATAAGGATGGGGTGAAAAGCAACTAATTTTTATTATATATTTTTCTTACAAAACATGAAAAAGTTTGCCACTATAGGAAAAGCAAGTTACTTAAGCCAAGGAAAACACAAAATGTCAAGCAAAATATAGATCAATTGCATTCTATTAAGTTTAAAAAGCTTTCCCTTTAAAAGATATTGCTGAGAAAATAAAGAGAGGTAAGTTACAGAATGGTGTAAAGTTGTATATTCATATATCTGAAAAGTACACACATACCAGAATATACAATGAACTTTTTAAACTTAGTATAAAGTTAAGCAAACCGAAGCAAAAATGAATAAAAAAATTTTTAGCAAAAACAATTTAAAATAAGAAATAAACACCTAAAACAGATGCTCAATACCATTAATTTCAGGAGATAATTAAAACCAAAATGAAAATGACTAAAAATTTAAAAGCAGATTTTTTAAAATGCTTCTAAGACCAATGTCAGGATATGGAGCATCTTAAACTCTGATCCCAATATGTAAAATGGGAAAAACCATTTTTATGAATGCCAAATGTTGAATGTTTGCTCAACATACAATCCAATAATTCAACCCTTAAATATTTTCCCAGAAGAAATGAGATATCCACAGACAAACATATTACAAATATTACTGGCAGCTTCACTTAAAATTTTCCCAAATTGGAAATAGCCCAAATATCCATCAATAAGTGTATGCATAAGCAAAGTATCAGGTCTGCACAAAGGAGTTTTACTCTGCAATAAAATGAATGAGCTGGGCCAGCCAGATAGCTCAGAGGACTAAAGCATCTGCTTGGGCAGGCGCTGGGACCAGGGTCCAATCCCCGGGGTGTCATGCTGGCCTTGCCCCCAGGACACACTGAGACAAGGACTGAGACTGGGTGTGGTGGCACGTGCCTATACTGAGGGTGGTTTCAGCACATGAGAGGCTGAAAATGGGAGGATCACTATGAGTCTGATCTGTGTAGTGAGATACTGTAGACCCTTTATTAAATACATTTTTTTAAAAATGAGCTGAGCTGGGAAAAATATGTGTTAGTCACTTTTCTCATCATTAGGACAAACTATCCAACATCCAAAAGTGAAATGAAGAGTATTTTATTTTGGTTCATCTTTTTTTAGAGGTTTCTGTCCATATTTGCTGTCTCCAAAGTAGGACAGAATGGGAAAGGGGCATGGCAGACAGAAAGCAGAGAGAGTCAAGAGAGGATCTTGGAAAATAGATATAAATCTCTGGGTCAAGCCCAGTAACCTGCCTCTTCCAACCAAATCTTGTCTCCTAGCAGCAAGCTCCATTAATCCAGCACCTTCCTAAGGTCCTGGCTAAGGTCACAAGAGTCTTTATGGGTTTCCTAGACACAAACTATAACTCATGAGAAAACATAAATTAACCTCAAAATTATTATGCAGAGCAAAGAAAATCACACCGAAAGAAATCTAGTAAGTAAAATTGTGGGAAATATAAATAAATCTATAATGACAAAAGTAGTTCAGTCATTGCTTGAGGCTAGTGGGTGAATTACAAAGGGGCATGAAGAAATCAGAAGAGAGAGGAACTGAAATGTTCTTTATCCTAATTGAGGTGTTGGCTTCATTGGCATATACATTTTATGTCAAATTGATAAAGGAAACACAAATCTTTGCCCTTATTGAGGATATAGAAAATTGTGACACACAGTTCCTCTAACTATAAAAACAAGGTGTAGGACTTTAGACAAAGCCAAGTTATACCTCCAAACTTAGACCAGATAAAGGATGTAATCAAATCAATATACAAAAATTTACATAAAGAATAAAACCTAACTTATATTAAAAGGATCTGCTGGGGCCAAGGAGATAGTTCAGTAGAATAAGCGCTTGCCTGGCAAGCTCAGGGTCCTAAGTTCAATCCCTGGTACCACAAAAATAAATAAATAAATAAATATCTTTTAAAAAATAAAAGGATCTGCTGGAAGGGGAAAAATGTTAAAACGTGGGAAATGGACACAAAATAATGTAAAGTCTTTTCAAGTAAAAAATTAAAGAAGGGGTATATGTGGAGCTTGTTCTGGTGCCAGTCCTTTTAAATTTTTAAAAGGATTCTTAGTGGCCTGCAGGACTCTGGAGAGCTGTGATATGGGGGTCCAGTGCACACAGGCATGGAGCTTTCCTGGTGCCTGGTCCATGCAGTTAAGAACTTAGGAGGACTCGGGGCAGCCTGCTAGACTCTGGGAAGCTACACACCTTGGTCCCCAGCACACAGGCATGGAGCTTGCATTGGCACTGGCCCAACATTTTAAGAATATAGAATTCTGAGCAGCCCATAGGATCCTGGTGAATCTGGTCAACACCTGCCACCTACACTGAAGCTTTGTTGGGTATCGGCCAGTCACCCCCAGCAGTAGTGACAGCTTTGGTGAGTCCTACCTGCTCCCAGCTGTAGTGGAAATCTTACTGACATGCACCTCACCACTCTCCCACAACTGCTAAGTCAGGTTATTACTGGGAGCTTCAAAAATGCGAAAACATAGGAGCAAAAGCCAATCTCAATCCTCCAGCCCACCCAGAACAAATCCAGGAGACAAAGACATACAAGAACTTGAAAATCACACACCTGAAATTTCTGAAATTATAGGAACCAAAGTAAAGAAACAAGTCTATCAGGCTATAGAAGAAATATGGTCAGAAATAATCTCTCAGGTCAAAAAAGAAATGACAACAATCATCAAAGAATTGCTCAGCACAGCTAAAGAAGATACAGATAAAAAAAATAGAGGAGAATAGAAAAATAATAGAAATACTGAATGAACAATACAAGAAAGAGTGAGAATGCATGAAACAAGTTGGAACAGATATCCAGGAAGTTAAGAACTCCATTAACACCTGGAAAAACCACTTGAATGAAACTGAAGATAGGCTTTCAGACCTCAAAGACAGTGGTGAAGCTAATGAATGTGAAAGGAAATATCCCTTAAAACTAACAAAAAAAAAATCAGATAATAACAATTAAGGAGCTACAAGATGATACAAAGGAAAATAATAAAATAATAAGTGTCTTGCAGACAGATAGTGAGGTTAAGCTTAACAGCCTAAGTTGTTCGATAATAACAACAAGATTGTCTTCTGGATGGTTAACAACCTAAGTTTGCAGACCAAAATTAGTGAAAAAGGAGGGCCACAAGGAAAGCCAACATTTTGGCCCTAGCCTTCTAAGGTCAATTAAGAC
>NW_004524604.1:20147953-20180679 GCF_000260255.1 Octodon degus | reverse complement strand
TATATAATATATATTAAAAATAGGTTAGATATACAGCTTCTTTCTCTTAATTCAATGAGAAGAAAGATTTGTACTAATAGTGTTTGGACAGAATATCATCTCTGCATCTTGTACTATGAATAACTACTATGAAGACAACAATATGCACTATATTAATTATTGTAACTATCCTACTAATCTGTTTTGAAACTCATTGCTATTTGTTTCTCAATAAAATTAATAAAAAAGAAAATAACTTCCAATCCAGATTGATGTGCCTTGCAAAACTATCTATCAATTTTATCTATCAATTTTAATGACAATATAAGATCTTTCCATGACAAAAAACAAATGGAGAAATTCATGACCACCAAACCAACCCTACAAAGAGTACTGACAGATGTTCTAGAAAGATACAGAAACAACCACAGCTTGAAGAACAATAGAAAGGAACCACCAAACAGAGGCAGTAATTATAAAGAGGGAAAAAGTATGGAACATATAGCAGAAAACAATATGACAAAGATAAGCCAATACATATCAGTTATAACATCAATGAGTGGCCTCAAGTCACCACTCAAAAGAAACAGACTAGCAGAGTGGATTAAGAAACAAAATCCAAAGGGATGGTTCAGCATACAAAAATCCATAAATGTAACATACCACATCAATAGAGCCAAGAATAAAAACCACATGATCATCCCAATAGATTTAGAAAAAGCTTTTGACAAAGTGCAACACTCATTCATGATAAAAACCCTACAGAGTATTGGAATAGTTGCTCTATATCTTAGTCTGATAAAAGCCATCTATGAGAAACCAACAGCCAATATCATACTAAATGGGCAAATACTGAAGACCTTCACTTCAAAATCAGGAACAAGACAAGGATGTCCACTATCTCCACTGCAATTCAATATAGTTCTGGAAACATTAGCCACAGCAATTAGACAAGAGAGAGAAATATAAGGATTGGAAAAGAAGAAGTGCAATTGTCATTATTTACAGATGACATGAAATTCTACATAGAGGACCCCAAAAACTCCACCAAGAGTCTTGTGATTTAGTTACCAAATTCAATAATGCAGCAGGATACAAAGTCAACACCCAAAAATCAGTAGCATTTTTGTACACAAACAATGAACACACTGAGAGAAAAATTAGGGAATTCATGTCTTTCACAATAACAGTCAAAAAAAATGAAATACTTAGGAATAAATCTCACAAAGGACCTAAAAGATTTATACAGTGAAAATTATGGCACTCTGAGAAAAGAGATTGAAGAATTGAGAAAAGGAAAAATATTCCATACTCCTGGCTAGAAAGAGCCAACACTATGAAAATGGCCATAGTCTCAAAATTGCTATACAGATTCAATGAAATTCTGATTAAAATAGCATTAGTATCCCTCACAAAGCTAGAGAAAACTTTCCTTAAATTCATTTGGAACCAGAAGAGACCCAGAATATTAAAAGCAATCCTGGGAAACAAAGGAAAGGCAGGAAGTATCACAATCCCTAAACTAAAATTATACTATAAAGCTACTGTGATAAAATCAGTTTGGACTGACATAGAGACAGACCTGAGGATCAATGGAACTGATTAGAAGATGCACATACAACTGCAAACACATTCAGTCATCCTATCTTTGATAAAGGGGCCAAACATGCTCACTGGAAGAAGATAGCCTCTTTAATAAATGGTGCTGCAAAAACTGACTTTCCACATGTTGAAGACTAAAATTAGACTCATGTCTATCATCATGTGCTAAACTACAGTGACAATGGATCAAAGATTAAGACACTAAAGCAGAAACACTAAATCTTCTGGAGAAAAATGTAGGTAGAAATCTTAAAGACATAGGGGTAGGTAGAGAGTTCATGAACAAAAATCAAACTGCAAGGGAAATACTTCTAAGAATCAACAACTGGGGTCTCACCTTTTTGAAAAGTTTCTATACTTCAAAGGAAATATCCAAAAGAGTAAAAAGAAAACCCACAAACTGGGAAAAAATTATAGCCAATTGTTCCTCCAACAAAGGCCTTCTATCTAGAACACATAAAGAATTTCAAAAAAACCAGCCCCACTGCAAATTCAAAGACTCAGTTGAAAAATGGGCATTTGAGATAAATATACACTTCTCAGAGGAAGAAATACAAATGGAAAGTAAATATATAAAAAAATGTTCAACATCATTGGTCATTTGAGATATGCAAATTAAAACAACACTGAGATTCTATCTCACCCCAGAAAGAATGGCTAAATTCAAGAAGTCAGCCAACAACAAACATTGGAGTGGCTGTGGGGAAAAGGAACCCTTCTCCACTGTTGGTGGGAGTGCAGACTGGTACCGTCACTATAGCAATCAGTGTGGAGATTCCTCAAGAAGCTAGGATTGAAGATCCCACTCGAGCCAGCTATTCTCCTCCTGGGTATTTTTCCAGAAGAACTGAAAGCCTCATACTACAGCAATATATGTGCACCCATGTTTATAGCAGTGCCATTTGTCATAGCTAAATCATAGAAACAACTCAGATGCCCGTGAACTGAAGCATGGATAAAGAAGATGTGGTATTTTTACACAATGGAGTATTATTCAGCTATAAAACAGGATAAATTGAAGCTTTTGTCAGTAAATAGAATCAATTGGAGATCATCCTCTTAAGTGAAATAAATCAGACCCACATGTGCAAACATTATACTGTCTCCCTAATGTAAGAACCTGAAAGAGAAAATGGAATCCAAAGGGTACAATAGATCCTGAGAAAAGGGAATGAACTTATTCAGAAGGAAAGAGTTACTGAGCTGAGGAGAAAGACAGGAGATGGAGTGGGGAAAGACATATATCTATATATGTAAAAAGGATGGCGTGGACAACTGTACGGTGGATTTTTGCTTTTCAATGGAAAGGAATAGATAATGTTTAATTTGTTTTGACTCCTTTTTCAATTGTTTGTCCTTTCTCCCCTTCTTCATTTCTTATGTATTTCTTTCTTCTTTCAATTTGCATGCATATATCTGGTAATATGAATAACTAGTTGGAGGACAACACTATACATTACATCAAATACTGTGAAATTCATATTACTTTGTTAAGTGATATTCTGTACAACTTTTTTAATGTATTCAATACAGGGTCTACAGGGTCTCACTACATAGATTGGGCTTGTAGCAATCCTCACCATACAACTGCATGGAAGCTTAGATGTCTGGCCAAGGTCCCAAGTTGGTGGGCATCTAACCCAGGCCTCTCTGCTGAAAGCGTATGAGTTCCTCTGAGCACACACAGCAGCAGGGTGTCCTGGCTACTCCAGACTTGGTGACATCCGTGACCTCTCTCTGCCCTTCTCTGGTGGAGGTAACCATGCCTCTCCCTCTGCTTTTGTGGTGATTCTGCTTTTGTGAAGATAGTCAGCTGGCTTCATTATCCAAGAGCTCAGATGTTATCTCAGGGCTGGCCTGAGGCCTGTGTGTATATCTGACAGGCTAATAAATGCAGGGCCCCTGAATAGCCTAACATCACCACACACAGGTCAGCTGTGCTCTCTCAAGGAGTATCTCAGTTTCTCCTGATGTGCTGTGCTGCTCTTTTGTGCAGGCTCCAGAGCGGGCATCTGAGCTACCTTATGGCTGTTTCTATCGGCTCTGCTGCTATAATCTGGTCTTCATTGATTGCCACTCCAGTGCTACTGGTCCCCCCCTCACATGTTCTGCTGGTTATGGTGCTGATGTAACAGTCAAGAGAGCCCCTCAGTCAGAAACAAACGTTTAATCCCCCAAGATACACACAGGCCTCTGCCACCTGTGACCTCCTCCCAGCTGCCCTTGGGCCTGTCTCCATGTCCAGCCTGTGCTAGCTCTCAAAATGACAGGTGTCCTAGGAGAAACAGGATCTCCTGCTGTGTGTTTCAAAGATCCTCTGGGTGTCTGGACTTTTGGTATAAGATCCAAGGCCTGATCTTCACCTTCTCCATGACTTCACAAACTGTGTGCGTCTTCAAGGGTGGAAAAGGTGCCTTTATTGTTCTTGCCTGTGACTGACAAGTCACACTGGCATGATCTCTCCACTCTTGGTACTGTCTTACCCTACCACAGAGGGGACTGTTCTTGGAGCTGTGCCGAGTGCTTGGAATTTCAGGATAACCACTTCCATGTGGGGTAGTGCCCACATTTGGGGTTTTCATTGTAACTGATTTCAAAACTATTCAGTCCAGTCACTAAAGCAGATTTGTGGGCCAAGAACATAACTCAGTGGTGTAAGTGCCTTCCTGGAAAGCGCAAGGTCCTGGGTTCAATTTCCAGTACCAAAAAAAATAAACATAAAACAGGTTTGCATCAGTTCCACAACACTCGAGAGCAAAAAGTGCCACATGACTTTCTTTCTTCCTAATTTGAGGTCTATCTGACCACTAGTGCAACCAGATGCCGATACAACTCCTCCCTGGGACTCTTTTTTTTTTCCCAGGTTGCCCACGAAGCCTTTGGGACTTGCACGGGTCTCAGAAGCTTATCTTCAGTCCATCATTGAGACTTCCATTGTCTGTGTGGTCCACTGAAGAGGAGAAGTGTCACCTCCTTGTGCCTAGACTTGACATAGTGCTGGTTGGCTGCCCTGCCTGACGTCTCACCTCTCAGGACCCAGCTGCTGACGTCTGCATGCAGATTCTCAGAAGTTATGAGACTAAGGTAAAGTGCAAAGTGACACCTCCACTGTGCAGGGACTTCACCACTAACTCATTCCCTTCCAGCTGCAAGAGTCCTCTGAACACTAGGCACAGCCTCAGTTCCTCTCAGGCAGAATTGAGCTGCGCCCTAAGAAGCTCTGTCATCCTGCTAGTCACCTATCTGCTGCTATAACAAAAATTCCTTGAGATAAACAACTTAGGAGGGGAAAAGACTTCTTTTGGCTCATGGCTCAGAGGTCTCAGTCCATGGGTAATTGGCTCTCTTGCCGGGGGGTCTGCGATGAAGTGAAACATTATGGCAGGAAGTGTGCAGTTGAGGAGCAAAGCATCTCACCTCAGAGAGGCCAAGAAGCAAAGAGAGCAAGGAAAGAAAGCCAGCCCAGCTGCTGGCCCCTGGGTGGGACAACACAGAGCTGTGCTTTACACAGTCACTCAGATGTCCACTTGGGTTGGAAGCCCAAGGTGCCTCCCTATTCACCCACACCTGTTCGCTGTCCTCTCCTGATCTTGCTTCTCCACTCCCCACATGCACCTCCTTGGGTCACCTCTTAGGTAGACCCATATCCTTGTCCTTGGCTCTGCTTCTGAGGCCCCCAACCTAGGACTCCGAGAAGCTTCTGCTCTGGGCTTTGAAATCTTCAAAGGCAAAGAAATTCAGTCTGAGTTTGCCCTTGAGTGTGAGAAGAGAGGCAAGGAAAGAAAAATAAAAGGAATGACCTTTTTCCTCCTGGGCATCTCCTCACAGAGGGGATAGAAGAAATGAACAGCACAATATGTTTTCCTGCCAAACAGCAATTACTTACTGAACTCCTACTGTAAGTCCGGCCTGGTCCACAGCCATCCTGGAAATAAAGAATAAAAATGAAACAATCTGATATTCCAAATCCCAGAAGAAGAAAATCAACATTCATGGAATATGGGCACGCATCCAGTAAGGCACGCTCAGGCTGGGTCCTGTGTCTTATTCACAGCCTCAGGTTTTTGATAGGAAGGAGGAATGCAGTAACTTGTTCAAGCGGAGGGTCTTTGGTCCATCCCTGGAGTGCCCAGACATGGACCAGCAAGACTTATTGCTCCTCTCTCAACTTCTGGCATTTTAAGCACATCCTGCCTCACCTTTCAGCCCCACCCAGAAACCTGCAAGAAATGAGCAGATGACCCTGAGACAAACACAGCTCCATCGCTCACCCGAGTGACTTGTTCAGTACAGGGATCCTGAAGAACAGAGAGCATTGGTAAACGTGCTCCCTGTATTCGCATCAGCAGAATTTGAAGTCATTGAGGTTGAGGACCTAAAGGTCTCCCAGAGCCATGAGTGGCAGCTTCACCCTATTCTGGCCCCCCTGGCCTGTAGCTGGTAGCTACAGGTTTGAAGTCACCGTGGACACAGGAGAGGTTGTGTTGGTCATGCTGCAAGCACCTCCTCCAAGACACACTGTTCGAAGTCCTGTGTCCCTGGCTTTCTTCTTCTAAGGGCTTGCAAACACTGCAATGTGAACTATGCATTAAAATTTTATACACTAATATATATTTTACTGAATTTTTTAATAACCCAGGGAGAAATGGCTTTAAATAATTCAATATGGTGTTGGCCCCAAGCTGAACTATGCTACAAGTAACCATGTATAAAATATGACACTAATATTACATACCTTAATATCGCAAATGTTTATCTTGATAATGAGCCATTTGAATTCTAATAATGTGCAAGTTACAGTTGCCATGGCATGGTCTTGTTAAGACTTTAAATGAGACATCGACAGCACGGTGACATCAATGTACACGTTCATCTACTTGCTGTTTATAAGCAATCCAGCTGGACAGTGAATAGCTTATTCATCAATAAAAGCTTTAAATACCATTTATGAAGCAATTGAATGACTGGAGGAAGTGTGTTCCCAGTAATGTAAGTTTTTTTTGCTGGCTTTGTGATTTTACAGAAAGTCCCACATGAGCACAAAGGTCAGTCTCTACCCTAGAACAAATCTATTGTCAGAGAAAGGCGATGCTGACACACAGTAGGTGCTTACTAAACTCCTTTTAGGTGACTCTGAATGGCTACCTTGGGCAGAAGAATTTAAGAACTTGATGGGCTCCCAAACCCGGCTGTGAATCTTGGTCACCTAGACACTGTTAAAAGCATAGATCTCCAATCCCTGTGGTGGCAGAGTCCAACTCTCCAAATTTGCAGCGGAGGAACCTCACTTCAACTCTATAGGAAATTTACCTTTCCTTGAGTTTCTATCAAGACTTTAGGGTGAGAATCTGAAAGCTAGAAGAAACCCTAGGTGTAGTACCTACTCCAACCCCTAAAATCACACAAGACTGTGGATAAATTAAGACCCAAATCAGTCTGTTGATTCCTTGCACAAATCCACAAACTCTTTCCGCAAACATGACCCTCCAAAAAGGACTATGTCTCCATTGTTTGAATCAGTACTCTTTCTGTTATGTTTTTAAAAACTTAATATAAGATTATTTAACCAAAAATTTTTGACATTGCTTTAAGTATAGCTAGACTAGAGCCTTACAGAATATCATTGGGACTTTGTGTCTTTAGGGCAGAGAAGGGGCTCTGTGCCTTCCTATCATCTTTGAGCTCTTTTCCTTTGAGTTTTTTCACTCCTGGGCAGCTTTTCTCTACCAGGTGGTCTCAGGTGTGTGGGCTAAAGCCTGACCTTTTGCCCATCCAGGCAGAAATAAGGCTTCGCCATCCCAGGAGTAGCGACACAGGTCCCAGGGCTGATGCTCTGTGTTTTTTCCACATGTGCCTCCCAGAAGCCCTTGCTGTGCTCACAGGAAAAGAACCTGAGGTATGGGTCCACCCAAAGCAGAGGAGAATTTACAGTGACTATGGAGAGAGACTGGAGTGGGCTGGCTCCCCAAAGGGAGACTGAGCCTTTGGTACCAGAAGGGGATTGAAGGCAGCACAGGGAAAAGGAGAAAAGCTGTATTTTAATCCTATAATGCTGGCAGCACACACAGTCCTGGGTAAACTCAGGTACTGTCTGCAGTCTCCATTTTACTCATGGAAAATAATTTAACAAACCACTTTACATTAGAACAAGCCCAGACATGGAGTGCAAAATTCTCATGAATTTTTAAGATGAAACAGGTAATTTCCAAGAGCCTGGAAGCTTGTAGCAGGCGGCAGGACTCCAGCAGACTCCCAGAGGCCCACAGCAGAGCTCAGGAGGTGCTCACTGCAGAGCAGGAGGCACCAGCAAGCGCACAGCCTGGCTCTGAAATTATCTGCGCATCTGAATTATTCATCATTTGCTCTCTTGGTAAATCTAACCCAGCTGCAACTCCTCCATGGCAGGACCTAGCCCCTTAGCCCTCCTTGATCTTCCTTCATGTACCAACCCTGAAGGCCCCACCTCACCCTCCAAGTTCAGATCTTTATGAGACTGGGGTTGGGGGAGGCAGAGATGGGGTAGTCAGGGTGCTTAGAGCCCAAGCTGGGGAGAACTGGAGCCTGGGACAAGTTGAGCCACGGCACTGTCAAGCAGCCCATACTGCAGCCCTCAAATTCTCTGCTGTCAGTTGGCCTGGAAGACGCGGGTGTGGTGATGTCCATTCATCCCACAGAGTGCCAGACCCTGTTAGAGATGAGTATTACAGCATCTCTGTACCCCAAGGTGAACTCAGACTGAGCTGAGAGTGGGGCAGGGTCTCACATAGCAGGACCACCCTATGCATCAGGACTGGGGCATGGCCACCTGCCACGAGGGAGCAATACAAAAACAGCATGCAGGCTAAGCAGCAGCCCTGAGGGCAGCGTGTTTCCAGGGCCAGAGTCAGATCCAAGGGGCAAAGCCATGAGTCTTAGGCATCAGCCCCCACACTGTCTCTCCAAACCCAGCAGTGGAGAGGGAGAGCAACTGCACATCAGTAAAAAGACCAGAAGCCAAACACAGCCTGCTAGCCTGAAGGTGGCTGCAGGTCTGCGATCTAAGTGAGCAACCTGTTGTATGAAATCAGTGCAGGAGGGCAGCACAACTGGCCGCTGATCTCTGAGCCCTTCCCTGGCCTTCCCGGGCCACCACTGGGCCGCAGGAACGGCCTTGCCCAGTCAGCGGGCCTTCAGGTTTCTAGAGAGTGCCGTGTGCAAAGCCACTCACCACTATCCAGCCTGGCCACATGCTGCATCCTCCCTGCAGCAGCCGCCCACATCTGCCTGCTTCTCAGGGATCATTGCCGGGGTCGCACCTCCCTACGGCAGCATTTCTACTGCACAGAGGGCCGCCTGTCCCTCCCAGGCTTCCCTGCCACAGCGGCCTCCCCATGTTGCTGTGAATCTGTGGACAGACCCATCTCTGTTCCACATGTAGCTTCCAGAAAGTAGGTATCTTGGTTTCTCTTCTCTCGTTGCTAGAACAAAATACCTGCTCCCAAAATGAAGGAGGGAAAGGTTTATTTAGCTCACAGTCAGTGGAGGTTTCAGTCCATACTCAGCTGGCTCCAAGGCAGAGTGGCACAAGGCAGAGAGCAATCTTTCATAGTGATGACAAAGAGCAGAAAGCGAAGGGAGTGGCCACAGCTGGGGCAGCTAGCTGGCCTTTCTCCCCGCCTTACATTGTAATGCAGAGTACCTGCCCCAGGGCACTCACACCCATAATCCCAGCACTGGATCAAGAATCAATCACAAACTCCAGAAGCTAACCCGTGACTGCATGAGGCTTTGGGGGGACAACTAGACACAAACCGTAACAGCAAGTATCACCTCCCACCTCCACATCCCCAGTGTGATACACAGGAAGCATCCGATTACATACCCATTGGATGCTCACTATTTGCCAAGGGCTTGCGTGTGTTTTCTCTCTGGATCACCAAATACTCTGAGGTGGCAGAAACTCCCTCCGGCTCTCATTCCACAAAAAAGCAGTGACCTGCCCAAAGTTACTCTGCAAAGAAGCAGTTCTTGAGCCCACATTCCCTTCTCCATGTCCTCTGCTCTTCCCAGCCCCTGAACAGGGTCTCCTGTTTCAACATCTCTCTAAGATTCTAAAAGAGGCACAAACTCTCCCAGAATGAATGAATGACATCACTACTAACATCAATATCAATTTTCAGGAGTCAGGACATTGCCTGGGTTCAAATCCCAGTTCTGCCATTTGCTGTGTAATCTCAGGAAAGTTGTTGACGTCCCCAAACTTTAGTTTCTTCATCTGTAAAGTGAGTTCAGTAGAGCTCCCTATCTCATAGAGTCATGTGAAAGTTAAGTACAAGAGGTACAGCCAGGTGTGGTGCCACATGCCTATAATCCCAGCACTCAGGAGGCTGAGGCAGGAGGATCATTCTGAGTTCAAGATCAGCCTGGGCTACAAAGAGAGCTCAAGGCAGGCCAGCCTGAACTGTGTGGTGAGACCTTGTCTCAAAAAGACTCCCCCCCCAAAAAAATGTACAAAGTCTTAGCACACATGCTGGGTCTGAGGAAGGATTTTTTGGTGTGTACATATGTATCAACTCCAGAACTGAGGCTGATTGAATTCGACAAGTATTTGTTGTGTGCTAATAAAAAATAGGGTAAGTTGGTTAATGTGATCATGTGGTCTAGCTCACTGTTTGCTCATCTTAACGTACCTGTAAGTGATGTACAGGGCTTCCTTCAAATGCAGCTGCGGATCCAGAAGGGCTTGGAAGGGCCTACACATCCAACACGCTGGGTGGGAGTGCCTGGTTGCAGGTCCAAGATCCTTCTTTAAGTCTCTAGGTTAGTGGGGAGCAGGACCCTGACAGCAGGGTGGGGGCAACAGTGAGTACTTTGGATTTGGAAGGCCTCACTTGAGGGGAGAGGAGGCTGAAAGTTAGGCGAAGGGGTTCTAAAGCGGGGAAAAGGAAAAGAGAAGAGGCTGGCAGGTTCCTGCCCATACACTGGTGTCCTTCCCTTGTAGATTGGGATAGGGGAAAGGAGGGTCCAGTGCCCTGCTATCCACAGAGGAATGGCTCTTCTTCCCTACGTGCACGCATGCATGTCAGTGACTAGCTGCCAGATGCCACCTCCCTATGTTCTCAGGGACAAATGCTGAGGGCACACAATAGCCCTGGGGTTTCTGGTCCAGAAGGTCAGAACTGGCCCTGCTGTTTGCCCTCTGTCTCAGTGACAATGTAGGAGAGGTGTCTGGGCCCTGGGCTCCTGAGCTCCTGCTGTCTGGGGGCTGATCTGGCTGACACCCTGCTCCACGGCTAGCACAGCATCAGAGGGTTCCGCATCCCCTCCTGACTGCACGGGAGCCTCTATTCCAGGGACCCACTTGTTTACCTGCCAACACTCCTTTAGGAAGCCAAGAGGAGGGTGGGGGAGGACTGCTGCTCTAGAAATCTCAGCAGAGCGTGTCTGCCGGTGAATTTTAGTTTCCAGGAACTAACTGCCTATAGATCGGAGTACCGTAAGACAGTGCCCATCTTATTCACTTTGATGATGAAAGATCTCCTTTCAGTGGTGTTGAATTTTGGCACATGCTCCTGGCTGCTTAGAAAGTGGAGGAGCACAGGAAAGGGAAAACGGAAAGGCCTGGCCAGCCACTTTCCACGGGCACCCCTAAGGCCACTCTGGGCTCCTCGCAGCTGCTGCTTTGGTGGTTTGCGCTGTGCCTTAAGGCAGCAGGACTTTAACACCCTTTCTAGACTTAATGATTTTAGCCATTATCTCTAAGCTTCCTGCTTAACCTTATTTCAGATTCTCAGATACACTACTATAAGCTCCTCACCTGGAGACTTTGTGAACATTGCTTTACTTTTTTTATTTTTTTTTTTTAACATATTTGGTACAGGGTCTTGCTATGAAGCTCAGACTCACAGTGATCCTCCTGTTTTTAGCCTCCCTAGCGCTGGGATGACAGGCGTGCACCATCACACCTGGACTCGGTGGCTGACTCAACATGCTCAGGGACGAGGCTGGCACAGTATGCGGTGCCAGGGATCGAACCATGGTCCCTGCACTTGCCTAAGCAGGCACTGCCTTGTTACTTACAATCCTAGGCTCATCATCCTTCCAGAATATCTTTTAACTCTCTAGGGTCAAGATGCTACTTCTCTCTTCCTCCAAAGCCCAAAGCTTTATTTACATCTTCAAAATTCATATTATTTTATTTTATTGAGAATAAAAAAAATTTTTAAAACATTTAAGGGCTGGGGAGATAGCTCAGTGGTCTAAGTGCCTGCCTGGCAAGCTCAAGGACCCAGGGTCGATCCCCAGTACCCTTCATGGTAGCACATGCCTACAATCCCAGCTCTGGGAAGGCTGAGACAGGAGGATCACTACGAGTCTGAGCTTCATAGCAAGACCATGTACCAAATAAATAAAAGATTTTTAAAAAGCATTTAAAATGATACAGAATTTCAAAATAAGGCAATAGGAAATTAACAATTGTTCTTACATTGCATAGTGTTATCTTCATAGTAGTCGTTTAGGTTACCAGATACAGGCATGCAAAATTGATCAAACAATTAAGCATTAGCTGTCCCTTTCAATAAACCAATAGAAATTAGTAGTTCATTCATTTTAGCTATCTTGTGTAAAATTTCTATTGGGTACCATAATTACAAGTCAAGTTTTTTTTTTCCCTCTATTTACAAGCTTAGTCTAAAAACTGAAAAACAAGAAACAGAGTTTACATGATTATAACTAAGCAAATATTGACGGTGGCTTAGCCAGCTTTTGTAATGTACTATGAGCCTGCTGTCTTTTTGTGAGCTTTTTGTTTGTCCTGGGGTTTCTGTCTTTCTTTTGTCTTGCCCCACGGCTTATATCATATAGTCAATTTGCTTTCAAAATTACTTCATATCAGATATTCTAGCAAGCAAGGAATTGTACTAAAAATACTGAATCATTCGCCAACCTAATTTAATTAAAAGTATGCAGATGATTTATGCAGCTCAGAGGAGGAAGAACAGACAAAGTCATGCTGGAAGGCTCCAGCCGTGCCAGCCATTAACTCCATAGAGTCTGGGGCAGGTTGAGCTCCCCTTTACCCCAGGAAGGAGCTCAACAAAGGAAAGTGGGTAGCTCCCATTCATTTGCTGTTCACCATCCAATTCAGAAGTTCTTCTGCTGATGCAGCATCCTGGCCAATACCAGGCCACTAAGAAGTACTCCCCGCCCCACCCTCCCTCCATCTGCTCCCTGGACCTGCTGCCCAGCAACCTTCCTACCCTGCTGTGCCACCAGGGATCCCATGTCCAAGGTCCCTTGCCTTTTTTCTCAGTTTGCCCTCTAGTTTTGTGAAATGTAAGGTTCTGTTTTGCCACTTGATATTTAAATCAGGGAATGATATTAAACATATTGGAAGGATATGAAACATATTTAACCACAAATTAATTTAAAACTTTTCATTGCTGAATGTCTTGCTACAAAGTTACACGCAGGTTGTATATTTGAAAAATTTTAATAAAATTAACATTGGTGACATCCTATAGTGGAGGAAGCTGCGGTGCAACTGTATGACAGCCAGCAACCAAAGGAAGGGATAGCGGGCGTCCACCTACAGCCCTGGACTCCACCTTCCTCTCAGGATGCCTCACACACCAGCAGCGAAGCAGGAACCCACAGTGCATCTGCAGCACCACGATCAATCTGGGTATTATGCAGTAGATGATGATTTGTGCATTTGTTAAAAATTAAATGCAAATAGAAGTTCCCGAGTCATCCTCCTACATCCCAGCACATTGTCTTACAGTGTCCCTGACTGGGGTTCTTATCTCCCACTTGGGGTATCAATGCATTATTCAATAAGCATTTACTGAGTCTCCTGTACTTGAGTCTTTTCTTTACAGAAAGCCTGCTGTTTAGAAAAGATAATAGAGTGTCACAACCAGAATAGTTATCGCTGTGATAGAGGGAAGTACGAAAGATAACTATGGAAGCACTGACAAAGGGTGTCCTCCAAAGGAAGCAATATCTAATGTCTAGATGGGGAGGAGGTCAGGTAAGTGGGTGGATACATGGATGGATGGATGGATGGATGGATGGTGGCTGGCTGGCTGGGTAGATTGTGGATGGATGGATGGATGGATGGATGGATGGATGGATGGATGGATTCAGGGATGAGTCAACAAGTAGAATGATGAAACATCACAAAAAGCAGTAGGGAATGAGGGTATTGTCCTGACTGGGGCCATCATCTTTTCCCTAGGACCTGAAGTAGAGACAACATCTCAGTGATCTCTGTATTCCAGTGCCTAGTACAGATCTAATACATGACCAACATTCAATCAGTGCCTTTTGAGTATGTGAATCAATGAGAACTGGGAGTTCAGAGGACTCAGCCAACCCTCTTCCCTTTGTTGGGACCCTGTCTCTGTGTAAATCAGGCATGAAAAGGCCTGCCACCAGAATTGTAAATGCTACTGGTGCTGTAAAAGGTGATTATTCTTGGATACTGCTTCAGACTTCACTAGGTGGCAGGCCTCGGGGAGCTAGAGGCCTTCGCTTCACCCACTACCACTCCACTCTGAGGCACATTCATCACCTCCTTGTAGGAAGTGTGATCAGCTATACAGCGGGTATTTCTCAACTTAAAACTTACTGTCATAAAAGATATTGTCATTAATCCCCTTCACTTTGAGCACTATCCCATCATTCTTGTCACTTTTTTCTTTTAATTTATGTATTTGGTACATCGTCTCACTATGCAGCTTGGACTCGTAGCGATCCTCCTGTTTTCAGCCTCCCCAATGCTGGGATTACAGGTGTGCACCGCCATGCCGGAACTTGGTGGCTGGCTCGGGGTGCCCATGGGCAAGGCAGGCGCAGCATGTGGTGCTGGGGATCGAATCCCAGTCCCTGCGCTTGCCTAAGCAGGTGCTTGGTCCACTGAGCTAATCTTGTTACTTTCTGAAGCAGTTGTGGAAGTCTGCTTTCCTGAGCTTCTTTACAGTGTAATCAAAAATATGGTTGAATGAAGGCCAGTGAGATAGCTCAGCAGATTAAGTGCCTGCTTTGGCAAGCACAGGAACCAGGGTTTGATCCCCAGTCCCACATGCCAAACCAGGCCCACCCCAAGGGAGCATTGAGTAGGCAACACAGTCCAGGTGTGGTGGGATTACATAGTCCTCCTGTAATCCCAGTGTTGGGGAGGCTAAAAACAGGAGGATTACTACGAGTCTGATTTGCATAGTGAGACCTGTATCAAATACATAAATGGAAATATATCTATCTCTGTATCTATCTGTCTATCTGTCTATCTATCTATCTATCTATCTATCTATCTATCTATCTATCTATCTATCACTGCTGGCAAGCGCCACCCAAAGGAGGAGTAGGCTTGTAGAAATATCGCTGTGTGTCCTCATCCACTTCCTTCACTGGCTGGCACTGTATGGCTTCTAGCTCCTCCCTAAAGTCAAAGTGGCCATGAAAGATAAATGCTTTTCACTAATTCAGGACATCAGAGCAACCATGACGACACAACTAAAGATAGAAGTGTTTCTAAAGTGGCAAAAATGATAGGGTAAGTGTGTTTGAAGTGAGGGGGAATATTTGAGGAGTACTAATAGCAATGTGTCTTTCCTGCAATAAGTTTCAGTTCCTGCATTCACCATACCTTCTGATCACACCCCCTACGTTATCTGGTAAACCTTGGGAAAGTATCATAACTATGCTCATTTAACAGACGAGGCTTTCAAGACTCAGAGTAAGTAACTTTGACAAGAAACAGACTAGATCAAAAGCTTGGCTCTGCTGTGTAAACCTAGGCAGGTTTATTCACTCTCTGAGCTTGAAGATGTAAGAATTAAATTAGATAGAGGACGTAAAGCACTTGGGACACAGGAGGGAATTAATAGTGGTTCTATTCTTGCCCAAGACAGGAAGGTACAGAGATTGAAGTCTATGCCTTTAAACTAATTAACATGAAATATTAAAGTTCTGCTTGGGATATGGTCTATGTATACGCACCGAAGATGTCAATAACACTCAGTGAGCTGCGGCCACCTTCCTCACTCCAGTGTAGCGAAGCTCCGGGTCATTTGCCATTCAACCGCCTCTCGCGCGTCCCTGTGCATTTCCTGCCCCCTGGTGGTGAATGTGAGCACGACAGGCGCCGCATCCCATCTTCTCAGGGACCCGGCTCCTCTTCGCGCGCCGTCCGTGCGCTGAGATGCTTTCAGATGCCTTGGCTGAACCTGACGCCGCGCTACGACGTTCACTGGCTTCTTGACCTTTGGCATAGTGCGAACGTCCCTAGGTACTAGTTTTCTCGTGGGTAGATATAACATACTTGCCTCAGAGAGTTTTTGGCAGGTGTCAGATAGCTGAGGTAAAACACCACTTACAAAGGCTCCGTAAAACTCAGCTCCTCGCATTCTAATAAAATGAAAATTCAACAGCACAGGTTAAAGGATTATAAGGTGGCACGTCGGTTTCACAAGTAAAAAGTCCTGTAAAATGGGCCATATGGCAGGGGGAGAAGGGCAAAAGGAATTGTTGGGAAGTCGGGGGCTGGTGGACGGGGACAGAGCTGAAGAGTGCAGCTGAGGACAGGTGGCATTCCAGAACTAGTGACCTCGGTTATGCTGTTAGGGCACAGGCATGTGGAGGTTACAGGGCACAGCAGACTGGAGTTGGCTGTGCAGGTGAGTGGGTGGGTGGGTGAGTGGGTGCGGGGGGGGGGTGCGCAGTGGTAAGTGTTCCAGCAGGGCCTTCAAGAGCTGTTGATGGGCTAGCCAGGAAGGACTGCAGGGGACACTAAACCCTTCCTGTGCAGGACACATGTCCAGATAAACAAAACCAAAACCTCCCAGGATTCAGCCCACAACAATTGAATCAGATTCTCCGGGATTTGACCCTAAAACTAGGGTTTTGAACAGCTGATTTTATCCAGGTGTTTATTCATAGTTGGGGTCATGGCGGAGGTGGAAAAAAATCAGGGATTTGGAGTTAGATTCAGGGCTAATCCTAGGCCCATTTCTTGTACAACCTAAGCAAGTCATTTCATCTCTCAGCGTTCCAGTGCCCAACATATAATTAGGGCAGCCGTAGCCAACTGCCTAAACTGTCTTGGTGATGACCTTTATTAGAACCCACCCCGCTGTGCCCACTCATTTGCCTGCTGCCTATGATGGCTTCCAGGCCCCAAAACCAGGGCTGAGCAGTTGTCACAGTCCTAGCACAGGAGAAGAAGCCTAAAATATTTACTACATGGCCCCTCCAGAGAAGGCTTCTTGATTACAGTGTATTTGAGAGATTAAACACACTTGCTCTCTGGATCAGAATAATGCCCTACTCAGGGCTCAATACATTTTTAAAAATTTTTCTAATGTTGAACATGTATGATTCAAAGTAAATGACAAAAAGTACACCAAAATTTAATGTACAGCCAATGACTTTTTACATTTAAATACATATCACTTGTATTCTAACCTCTGTTGGGTTATTTTTGCCTATTCTTCAATTTCATGCGAATGGAATGATGCGTGTCTAGTGTGCAGGTAGCCTTCTGTGCTTGGCTTCCTTTACTTGTTGTGTTTCCTGAGATCCAGGTTACTGCATGTACCAGTCCATGCTTGATTCCTTCTTGCTGCTGGGCGGCGTTCCAGTACATGAATAGCCACAGTCTAAGCTCTTCTCCTCTGGAGGACATTTAGGTTGCTGTAAATGTCATGCTAAAACGAAAAAAAAAATTGATGAACAACCTTATACATATCTTTTACCCGCTATGTGCTCATTTCTCTTGAATATATGCCTAGAAATGGAATCGCTGGATCACAGAGTCAGTGTTTATTCTTAGTAAACACTATCTAATCAGTTTTCCAAAAGCATACAGTACCTATTTACACTGCACCTATAATCTGTATTTAAATGCATAAGAACCTCAGCTACTGGCATGCTGTCTCCTGGCAGTGACTTCCCAACAGAGGGGACAGTGCCAGGATCCATGCAAGGAGACAGTCTTAGCCCCTGGTTTGAAGAGAGATCAACCAGGTGTCATCAGTACCATGTGACAGCAGTGCCAAGGACAATGCCTTTCAGAGCCACCAGGCCTGAGACCCCCAGATCTCTCCACTTCCACTCACAGGAGGCTGATGTAACCCTCCCAAGAGAGACGTATTCATAGTTGTAGGACCCTGTCTTGTGATGCTCCTTAAATAACCTGGTGCCAATATGCCAAGAAGGTAAAGTCTTAACTACTCTGCTGCTCAGTAATCACAGGCCAGAGCCTGAAAGTCCTCATAGCCCCAGCCAGTCGCCGGGCTTCCTCTCCAGTGCAGGACCTCTAACCCGGTCATCCTTCTTGGACAGTTATGCTACCTTTGCCACCCACCTTCTCTTCACTCCACACTCTTATTGAGATGAGTCTTCAGGGTTTGACCCTAAATTGGCTACAGTCTCTCCAGACACACCAGAAGGCACTATGTGGATGTTCTCCATCTTTTTTTTTTTTCTGGTCTTTTTGAGTCAGGGTTTCACCATACAGTTCAGGCTGGCCATGAGCTCACTTTTTCTTTTTCTTTTTCTTTTTTTTTTTTATTTAAGGAAAAGATTCCAAAACAATATGACAGAAGAGTAATAATGGTTAATAAACTGCATATTATTATCTTTAAATTAGTTACTCAGAGTACAAGATATCAGCATTTAATTGTCTAAACAATACTAGCACAAACCCATCTTTCCAATGAACTAAGAGAAACTAATAGCATAATTATCTTAATTACCTTTTATAATTTTTATTTTGCTTTTTCCTTCCTTTTCTCCATTCCCCCAGCCCAGTTTCTCTTTTCTTTTGAAGTTTCCTCCCATTTTACTATTTCTATTTACTCTTTCTATTGTATATTTGGATCTTATTTCACCTTGAACTCACAGTGACCCTCCTGCCTCAGCCTCCCCAGCGCTGGGATTACAGGCCTGTGTCGTCACATCTGGCTTCTACCACATTTTAGAGAGTTCTGGAGACATTGCTGTGGTATGTCATGAGAGTCTGATTTAATGCAAGCTGAGTTTCCATTCCCGTCTAAGTTTATTTGGAAGTAGAAACACTGCTGCATTAGCTTTCTCATCACAGAGACACAACACCCAATGCCCACAATTTAAAGAAGAGGTCTAATTGGCTTGCACTTTCAGTCCATGATCAGCTGGCTCCAAGGCAATGACTTCATGAAGAAAGACTTCATGGCAGAGCAAAGTGGCTTCATGACTGGCAGCTATGAATCAGAAGAGAGAGCAAAGGACAGCTGTGGACCCCAAGAGCACAGCTTCATGACCCACCCAGACACACCGACAAATGTTGAGCCACCAATCCCTACGGGGATCCCAAAGCCAACCAAGCAGAAACTCCGCCCTAACCCCTAACTTCTACCTTCTCATGTGCTTGATGGGGTGTGAACGGCCAGGAATCCATTTACTTCTCACAGCTCGGGAGCTGAGAAACCTGAGGTTCCCATGAGGTCCAGACCTCATGGCCTTACTAGGAGAGGAAGCTGTGACCCCTTCATGAGTTAAGCACCCTCCAAAGCCCCACACCTCCTTTTACCATCACATCAGGGTTAGGTTTCACACATGAATTTGGGGGAAACACAAACCTTCAGTCCACGGCAGTCCCCTTTCAGCTACCTGAGTCTGGCAGGGGAAAAGATCCTGGATGGGTGGACCAGGACTGTGATTTGGTGACAAATGATTGTCTAAATGAGAGCTCAGGAGCGGTGATGGAGATGGTGCTTTTGAAAAGGGACCGATCTGTGTTGAGACAAAAATTAGGTCGCATGAGGAACAATACCTTCTGTCTTATTTCTAGTCTACCGTAATGGTTGGCTGTGTTTATGCCCAATAAATTTGTGTTGAATGGATGGATAAATTAATGCAAAAAAGAGATGGATGGATGAGTTCTAGAGAAATGATTGAGTGGAGAATGGGTAAGTGAATGGATGAATGAAGGGAGGGAGATGAGGGTGACTTTTCAGTCGCCTGCTTTCTATTTTGGTTAGGGCTGATGTCCTGCCCTTTGCCAGAAGCTCAGGCCAGCTTTCCGTAAGAAAGCACAAAGACCCTCTCTTCACTCTTGAGCTTTAAGGATAATAATGCTGATTGCTCTTACAACAATTAGGTTTGTGTCAGTGTAACAGAAAATTGTAGAGGTGGAACTAAAACCTTATAAAAATACGTTGAGGGTTTCACAATGTATGTGAACAGGTAAAACCTCTAATATGCACTTATGTAGCCTCTAGAAGGACAGCACAATGAGTAATACTGCTCCAAAACCCATCACCTCCTTAATGGTATTTAAAGCACTTAAGTTAGTAATGATGGTTCCAATATAATTAATTTATGAGAAATACTTTCGGACCCTCTGTCTCTGAAATTTCAAAAGATGCCTATAAAAAATAAGATTCTTATACACCCACTTGCTTTTATTGCTTCTGATTTATTTCCCACACAGATATTGAAAGCCTGTCTGAATTTATGACTCAAGTCCAGAGTCACATCTGGAGTAACTCTGTTTGCTCTGTGTCCATTCTAGTGGCTTTTGATGGTAGAAGGACCCAGAGGTCGAGTCATCTCACAGAACTAGAAAGATAAAAAGAATTCCTGTACTTCTTCCAACTGCCCAACAGGATTTCTGGAAGAATTTCTGGAGAGGAAATGGATAGGGAGGCACATTGCCAGGCTCTATGTAGCCATTCATATTCTCAGTATTAGAAGAGATCATTGTTCCAGATTTTTAGCCAGGGGCCAGCTTTGAACACTGGCCCTCTGGCCCTCTTCTAACAGGGAAGATCTTGTCCAAACCCTCTCCATGGGCTGTCTACAGGGCCCCTTACATTCTGGAGGCACTAACTCTCTGAGCTCGTCTCTTACAACCCTCTACTAACTGGGATCCCATTTGTCAAGTTTTCTTCTTTATCTCATCCTCTCTCAGACCTTTGAATTTGCTCTTCCCTCTGCCTGGAGTGCTCTTCCCTCAGATATGCCTACATCTTTAATTCTCTCCTCAAGTGCCTTCACCTCACAAGGGTGAAAACCTACAGAAATCCTTACCAGTCCTACCGAAATACTATACAGCTCTTCCCTATCGCCTTGCCGTCATTTCTTTTCTTCATGACAATAATTTATTAACTGGCCTATTGTCTGTCTCCTCAACTAAAAAGGAATATCCATGAAGGCAAAGGTAATGTCAATTTGCTGGCAAGTCCATGGCATGTACAGTATCACTATGTATTTGTATCTGTTCTGTAGTGCTGTGTAACAAATTATCACAAAAGTAGTGGCTTAACACATGTTCCTCATCTCAGCTTCTGTGGACCAAGAATCTGGGCATAGCTTAACTGTGTCTTTTCAAAAAAATTTAACCATTTACTTATTTATTTATTTGGTACAGGGTCTCACTACACAGCTCAGATTCATAGTGATCCTCCTGTCACAGCCTCCCAAGCACTGGGGTTACACGCATATGCCACCACACCCAGTTCCAGGGCCAGCACAGCATGCAGTACCAGCAATCAAACCCAGGTCCTTGCACTTGCCAGGTAGGCATTTAGACCGCTGAGCTATCTCCCCAGCCTTAACTGGATCTTTTGTTTCAGAATTTCTCATAAGGCTGCATTCAAGGTGTTGGCCAGAACAGAGTCTCATCTGAAGATCTGTCTGGAAAAGAATCTCCTTCCACTCATGTGGCTATTGGCAGGATTCAGTTCTTGCTGTGTTTTTGGACAGTGTTGTAGTTCTTCCTGGCTGTTGGCTACATCTCACCCTCGGCTGACTGTCGGGAGTTCCCTCTATCAGCTCACAGTGGCGAATCTTGCCTCACCAAAGCCAGAAAGGGATAAAGTTTGTTAACAAGAAAGAAGTCTCATCTTATATGACACAACCACTCATGTGCCATCACCTTTTCATATTCTCTTGATCAGAAGTGAGTCACAGGTCCTGCCCACATTCCAGAGGAGGAGGTTACACAAGGAAGGGCATGACTAGCAAAGGTGGGGGTTATTGGGGCCACTTTATCATCCATCCACCACAGTGCTCAGTAAGCACTTAGCCAATAGTAAAATTAGTGTCAAAAAGTGACCCTGCAGTAGGAAATTCAAGACTCTTGCAATTCGCATCTTGCACAGTGTAAGAAACCTGCTTTGTTCTTTCCTCAGCTTCCCTCTGATTCTTTGAGGTCAGCCTGATCTGCATGCCTGCCAGAACTGCCCCAAACCTGAGGACTCCACTCCCCACCACAGGCTAACCCCATTCAAGCTGGGCCTGTCAGGAATGTACAACCCAAATGTCACCATCCAGAGCTTGTTCCTTAATCATTAGCATCTCTGAAGTTGGTGAGCTGCATCCTTATATTCCACAGTGGAAGTGGTGCTCTTATTGAACGGGCATTTGGCATTTATGAGATCTCATTGCCAGCCAAGTTAATAATGCATCTAACGAGAAAAAGCATTGTGCAGTCTGGTAGATCTTATTAATATGATTCAATTTTAAAAGGGCTATTACTTCAGAGTCCTGATGTCTGGGACACTGTTAAAGAATAATTCTTTTTTTTTTTTAAAGAGTCACCATGACAACTGAGAGATACCCCACCCCCAACTTGAATCAATTACAGATTTTCCTGCAGAGGGGATTAGAAAGCTTTCCAGTTTATGAGCAATTCTTTCTTTTTTTCTTCCTTTGGCGACAGCCTTAGCTTCTTGTCCAAAGTAAGCAGGAGTCCCAACCCATCGATACTCACTATGAAGCCCTTGCCATTCATTGACAGAAACCTGATCAGAAGACATTTATTGATTCGCAGGCATGTGTAAAGCATGCTGAGGCCTTCGGGGACATCACTATCTGAGAAACTGACAGGAACACCGTGGTGACAAGTCACAGCCATGCAAGGCAGCAGGAGCCTGGGACCAATGGCACTGCAGACCTGCACAAAAGACTCATGCTGTCTGCTGAGCAGGCTCCATTGTTCTGACCCACAGAGGCTGGGTTGAGATGAAGCCTGAGGCAAGGTCAAGAGAAACTGTCCTGGGCCTTAATTTTATACAAAGTCATCCAACAAATGGCGGGGTCAATTTGGGCATATCACTTAATCTTTTGGCCTTTCCTTTTATACCCTACCTGAAATGTGACAAAGGCTTTCCTTGCTGAGCCCCCGGGAACACGGTGAACATCAAACCAAGAAACAGTAGGCTGAGCACCTTGGTGTCAAGGAAAGATGACCAGTGTGGACCTTAGGGTGGATCCCACTGCCATGGCTAAGACAGGAGGTCACAAACATTCCCAGTCTAGAGGAACATGGCCTGCAGAGTGAAGGGCTCTGAGGAGGATACCCCGCCTGAGCAAGAGGCCACCCCCAGAAAGCAGCTCTGCTGTTTGTGGTGCTTCTCACATCTGTTCTTCTATGGTTACTCAGCTGTCAGGAAAGGTGTTCAACCCAGCGTTCCTGCATTCCATGGGCACTCTCTTCACGTAGGCCATGTGTCCCCCAGCCAGGCCACCTAGGTCCATAGCAAAAGGGGCCTGCTGATGGAAAGGACAAGCAGAATGGGGAATAGTGAGATCCCAAAATGGGCCTGTGTGTCAACCCTTCTCTCATCCTCATGCCCCTTGGACACCTTCCCCACCTTTTGCTAGCTCCACTTTCATCCCAGATTCCTGCTCACTCAGGTGACTAAGCACTTCCTTTGCCATTGCTGAGAAAGAAGGCCGCCTGTGCTTATCACCCCCTATCCTGCTCATGGAGCTGAGCATTCACTGTGTGGAAGACAATGGCTCCCAACCTGGCTCTGCTTCTGAGAAAGGGGGGTCCTTAAAACTTAGACTCCTTCCTCGTGTTGTCACTCTTTTAATCAGTCAGTATGAGAAGTGCTAAAGGAAGTTCCTCAAGCAAAAGGAAAAAGATGGCAGATGGAAACAGAGATCTGTATGAAGAATTGTAGAATTCCAAGAACAGTAAATATGTACAAGGTGTGGTCACAAAACATAGTGAACATTTAAATTTTTAAATTTTATTATAGTAAAAAAAACACATCATAATTAACACATTCATGACAGGGCCATAATCTGTATGTCTTGTTGCAAAGATGCTCTGATTTAAATGTGTTACATTCCCAACAGCTTGACCCACCGCTGTTACATGGGACAGTCTCCAAAGGTGGTTTTGAATTTATTTACATTGTTGTGGCTGCCTTGATGTCCTGAATCAATTAAAAATGTTGGCCTTTCAGGGCCATTTTTGACTTTGAGAAAGAGCCAGAAACTACAGTGTCAGATTCAGGGAGTCAGGTGGCTGAGGACACTCCATGAGATTCTTCCAAGCCTGCTTTCTGTTGGGTAGGATTCAGCAGTGGCATTTGCTACATTTGTGATTGTGCCTCAGAAAGACACTCAAGAAGGAGGATTTCACTTGGGAGATAGCTCAGTAGAATAAGAACCTGCCTAGCAAGCGCAGGGTCCTGAGTTCAATCCCCAGTACTATAAAAAAAAAAAAAAAAGAAGGAGGATTTCCAGAAGTACTTCAGAATGTGGCAAGGATGAGGGGATAAGTGTGTTTGGAGCAAGGGTGAGTATTTTAAGGGAATTAATGGCAATGTGTCTTTTGCTGTAATCATTTTTTTTTTAATTGCACATCGTATTTTTTGATTAGCCAGTCTTAGCCTTTTTGAGTTGCTCTAACAAAAACAGTCTAGACTGGTTGACTTATACACAGAAATTTATTTCTCACAGTGCTGAGCACCAGGAACCCTAATGTCAAAGCACCAGCAGATTTGGTGTCATCAAAGACACACCTGTCCCCTTCTCACTGTGGCCTCTCATGGCAGAAAGGGCAAGAGAATTCTGTGGCATCTCTTTTATCAGGGTGGAAACCTCATTTAGGAGGACTCTGCCCTCATGCCCTAACACCTCCCGAAGATCATACCTCCAAAAATCATCACATTTGACAATTCGGTTCTAATATAAGAATTAGAGGACAGATGAGCATTCAGTCTATAAGAAGAAGTATAAATGATTTTTTCTTATTTTTAAAATTAGCTTTAAAAGAGAATGGGTTGTTTAAAGCAAAAGTAATAACAATGTGTTAAAGGAACTAGAATGCATGAAAGCAACAGTACAAAGGGGAAGAGAGTGAAAGGAAAGCACGTTTCTGTACTTTGTTACATGAGACAGCAGTGAGCAGTAAAATGAGCACATTGTGATTGGTCAAAATACACTATGACCTTAATACAACCATGGGCTATACAAAGTGATGTAGCAAATGAACAAACAAAGGAGGCAAAGGCAAACATACTCAATTCATAGAAGGCAAAAACCTAAGTGAACAAATAGAAAAATAAGGAAGTGATTGCATTATTAATTTCATTAAATGAAAATCACTTCAATGAAAATAAAAGGCAGGGTTTGTTGGGTCAAATTTAAAAAGCATTATGTACAACTATATCATACTTACCAAAAATACTTTAAATATAAATTTGCAACTAGATTAAAGGAAAAAGGAGGTACATGGCAACACTAATCAAAATAAACCTGGAGTGGCTATGTTCACATTAGATGAAGTCATTTTCAGATCAAAGAATATTAAGAGATAAAGAAGGCAATTCATAATGATCAGAGGCATTTCATCATCCTAAATATTTATGCACCTAATAGAACTTAACAATACATAAAGCAGAAACTTAAGGTAGAAAAGCCCACAATTATAATAGAAAATGCCAACCTTTCACTCAATAATGGATAAAACAAACTGAAATATAATCAGTGTAAATTTGGAAAAGTTGAAAAACACTGCCAACCTGTTGATTTAATTCACACTTATGCAACACTTCACCCAAAAGCAGCAGAAGGACACAGTTGGTGGACGTTGGCCCTCTTGAGCCTCATTCTTTTCCAGGGTACATAGAACATTTTTCAACCTGGACTACACAATAGGCCAAAGAACAAGTCTCAATAGAAATCAAATCACACAAAGTGTGTTCTCTGACTATACTGGAATTAAAGTAGAAATGGGTAACAGAGAGATAGCTGGAAAATCCCTTTATATTTGGAAGCTAAGGAAATATGTAATAGACACATAATTAAACCACCAGTGGCTCAAAAGAGAAATCAGAGTTTTTAAATTGAATGTAAATGAAAACATTAGGGTTTGTAGGATGCAGTTCAAGCAGTGCTTAGAAGGAAAAGCCTCCTTTTTCTTGCCTAATTGAATATACCTGAAATTAAGAAAGGTCTGAAATCAGTGATCTGAACTTCTACCTTGAGGACCTGGGAGGAGGGGGATAAGCACAAGGTGAGAAAGTTGAACAAAATCAATAACAATGTGAGGGAAAAATTTAAAAAAATATAAAACAGAAAAACAATGGAGAAACCCAATGACACCAAAATCATCTTCTTAAAACATATAGTCAAACTGACAATGCTTTAGACAACAGAGAAAAGACACAATTATGATCAGTATCAGGCATGAGAGAGAAGAAATCTTTATGGCTCCTACAGACATTAAAAAGGCACAGAGGGAATGCAATAAACAACTCTGCACTCATATACTAGACAACTTCTATGAAATTGGTTTATTTCTTAAAAGACACAGATTGTTGGAGTAGGTAGCTTGCTAGACAGGAGCTGGAGGAGGGAAATAACAGGCAAGCAAAAGGAGGCAGCCATGCACCTTCTGACAGACAGTGGTCTGAGTGTCCTGAGCTTGCAGTCTCTTTTTGTGAGCTGGAAACCTTGAACTCCCTTCAGGCTCTGCTCCATTCTGATCCAAGGCCTGCACATGCTCAGCCAGAGGACACAGTTGGTGGACGTTGGCCCTCTTGAGCCTCATCTTCACGTGTCTGCATTGACTGCCCCCAGCAGTGGGCTTGGACTGCCCATTGAGGTAAGCCATGTAAGTTCAAAAATTCCTCCACTCAATGTAGAGGCTCATAAGTACTTGGAACAAAGTCTCATTGGCTTCTACCTACAAACACCCTTATCCCCAGATTCTAAGGAAACAACCCTAGACATTGCTGCTGTAGCTGCCTGGGCTCTGCTTGTCCTCATTCCCTGACCCCATATGTCTGCCTGAAGCTCTCCTAGGTGAACTGTACTCTCCAGTAAAAGTTAACCTTGCTTAGGAGCACACTTTGCTTGCCATACAGTAAAGCACTTGCTCCAACTTCTGCTTTCTGACTCTGCTTTCTGACTCTTTCTGTAATCTCCTCACAAATCTCCATGAGGATCCAAGAGCCAAAATTGGCACAAGCCTGACACCATCACTGAGTCTACTTTCACAACTCCTGTTGAGCATCTCACTAGCTCTCAGCCAGTACAATATGGATGATAAAGAAAAGGCATTCATATTGGAAAGGAGGATGTAGAGCTGCCTTTAGTCACACATGAATTAATCATTTTGTAGAAAAATCTTAAGGCATCTGGGACTAAGGAGTACAACAAGACTGCAGGTACAAAGTAAACATGAAAAAAATCAATCTTATGTTTACGTACTTACACTAACCAATTAGAAATGGACATTTAAAGATAACACCATTTTTAACAGCATCAAAAATACAGAATCATTAGGAATGACTTTAAAAAAATATTTGTAACACCCACACAGTGCCAAATTTAATCTATTACTAAAATTGAAGAAGACCTGAACAAACAAAGAACATGGCGTGTGTGTGTGTGTGTGTGTGTGTGTGTGTGTGTGTGTGTGTGTGAGGGGTTCAATGTCATTAAGAAGTCAATATTGTTAAAAGAGTCTATAGGATTCTATGCAATGTTGAGGAAATTTCTATTAAGATTTTTCCCCAATTTATGGGTTGTCTTTACACTCTGTTGGTAATTTCTTTTGTTATGCAAAAACTCAATAAGAGGAGGTCCCAGTTGTTAATTATTTCAAATGTTACCCATGCAGTTTGATTTTTGTTCATGAACTGTTCACCTACCCCTATGTCCTCAAGAGTTCCTCCTACTTTCTCTTCCAGGAAATTTAGTGTTTCTGTTTTAATGTTTAGATCTTTAATCCATTCTGACTTCAGTTTAGTGCATGGTGATAGACCTGGGTCAACTTTTAGTTTTTGGCATGTAAACAGCCAGTTTTTCCAGTGAGGACATTTTTAGAAAGATATTTTGTAGAAATTCTCTAAGCTGATTCTAAAAATCATATGGAAGAGTAAAAGAACAATTAATTCTCAAAAAAAGATAAAAATAGACTTGTGCTACCTGATATCTACACTTACTTTAAATCTACAGTAATCCACAGAATGTAATGTTGCAATAAAAAAACATATCTATAGAACAGAATAAAATTCAGAAATAATCTCACAAACATAAACCTATTAATTTTCTGTAGAGGTTTCCAGACAAATCAATGCCAAAACAACTGGAAGTGAAATACAAAGATCTGAATCTTCATCCTTACCTCATAATCTACACACAAGTCAGCTTGAAGTGGATCACAGAACTAAGTGTAAGAACCAAAACTACAAAACTTCTGGGAAAAGTTAGAAGGAAATCTTAGTGGCAATGGATTGGACAAAGCTTTCTTTAAAAAGAACAAAAAAATCAAGAATTATAAATTTTAAGAAACTAATAAATGAAATTTCACAAACATTTTAAAACTGTCACTCTGCAAGACATACTACATTACTATGGATATGAAAGTAACAAGTGATGTATGTATGACAAAGACTTGAGCCTGAAATATATAAAGAATACTTGCCACCCAATTATACAACAGATTCCCCAAGTAAACAGTCAAAAGATTTGACAGACATTTCCCCAGGAAATTAAACAGATGGCCAATAAGCACATGAAAAGACAACAGCTTTAAACCCTTGTGAATTGCAAATTAAAGCAACAATGAGATGTTGCTATATACCTACCAGAAGGGCTTGAATTAAAAATACTAACCATACCAAATGTTAGTAAGGATACAGAGCAACAAGATTTCCCATACATTGGTGATGAGATTGTAAAATGGGATAAACAGTCTGGAAAACAGCTTGTAGGTTTCTTAAAAAGTTAAACATATGCCTACCGTTCCTAGATCCATGAAATGAGACCATGTGTCCATGTGTCCACTCGTGGTACACAAATGTTTGTCACAGCTTTATTTGTGACAATCCAAGCTAGAAACAACCAAATGTCTCTCACTCAGTGAATGAAAAAACAAAATGAGGACAACCTCATGTGAAATAATCTTCAGCAACTAAAATGCATAAATGATTGATACAGGCATGAGCATGGATGAAGAGAAAATGGCTCAAGCAAGTGACTCTGGAATATAGTATCTGAAAAACTTGTTATAAGATAAATTAGTTTCTTTTTAGAGATGCTGAAGTATCTAATATGTATGTTTTTCACATATGTATTTTCATATATATGAAAATATTGTTCAGTGAAGAAGGGCCTGGAAGTTGCAGAACCCCTGCACTCCACCCATGGCTGTCCCACCATCTCACTGTGGAATTGACTTGGGGTGAGTTGACTGCCTTTTGTCCTGCCTGGGCATAGATTTTTACATGAATTGGCAATGACACTCAGCACTTGAAGGTTGTTTTCTGGTTTCCATTCTTATGGTCTCAGGTCCTAACCAGAAGCAGGGACCACTACCTGGGCCCTCTCTTTCCCATGAACACTAAACTCTAATTGTCGTTCAAGCGGCTGAGAAGTTGTAGGAAGCTCTGTAGGTTCCCACCTCCTCTCAGCCCCTTCCTGATTGGTTTCTTGTAATAAGACGGAAGAGGTGCGCTTTTGGTCCCCCCATCTGTTCATCCAACTTCTATAAAATGCTTAGTGTGTGCTAGACATCATTTTAGATGAAATAGCCACAACCCTTGTACTTTTCTGGTTAGTAAACATTATTTGTGGGAATTCATCTAGTGTTTGCTGCTTGCTCTTTCTTTCTTTTTTCTTTCTTTCTTTTAGAAACATCTTTCAGCTGGGCTCACTGTTTAGAGGACAAAAATGGATATCTGGATCTATGATTCATCAAAATACTGCTGTTTTTTGTGATATTTTGGCTCAAGGTCAGGTTTAGGGCCATCTCTTATTCTTATTTAATGTGGTCATTTTATGTTCTCTTCTCCCACATTTGCCTTTCTAATTAAATTTCATCCAGATAGATGGGAAAAATGAGTTTGCCCTCCCTAGTTGCTCTCAGGAGGGGGAGAGACTTTATAAAATAAGCCTGCTGGGGTGGGGAGAGGGGGTGGTAAGTAAAATGAATTATGCATGCATAAATAATAGAGAACAGACCACCCTGGAGCTGGGAGGCTTGGACAGTAGTTTTAAAAAATATGCATGTGTTAGAAAGAGTGAAGCACTTCTGCAAAAACCTAACAAATGACATTTCGCCTTTGCAAGATATTTTTCTTCTTGAGGCTGAGTGGTTGCAGGAGTGAGTCAGAAGTTCGACTAAAACAATCTTCCCTCTTTGTATCTTACCTCGGTAATTTCTACTATATGAATTGACACACATCTACCGTGCATTTTTACTCTTATTTTTTGTGTATTTTGTACTTTTTCAAGTTTCAGCGATAAATGGGCACAGTTTTTATAATCAGAGAAACAAACTCAACTGTAGGTGGAATTTTAAAATAATATTTATAATCTGAGTATTGGGGTGTGCACAACAGAAATACTCTGTGCTGGTCTGTAAGTTTTGTTGGAATGCAGGACTGCAGGCGGCACAGGCCATTGGTACTTAGAACCAGTTCAAATAGATCACTCTATCCACTCTTCCCAGAGAGGACTCTCTGGTATTCTTATCTGTTATCCTAGTCTTTAGCCTAGACTATATTTGTCTCCTTCCTGACAGCTCCTTCTATGTGTGGAGGCAGAGCCCATTTTTTTCTCTACATCTGTAGTGAAGACAAAGGAAGCTATGCAAATATTTGCACAGTTTTTGCTCATTAGGTTAAAACTGATTGAAGAGGGGCATCTGCTCCTAGCTCCTCACAGTCTACAATAGCATCCAGTGCTGCCCAGCAGAATATTCATGACTTGGGTAAGCCTCAGTTTTTTAAGACCTTCAGCCATTTGATCTTCAATGAAGGGACCAAAAATCTACATTGAAGAAAAGGTAGCCTCTTTGACAAATGATGCTGGAGTCACTGGCTATGCACATGCAGGAGAATGAATCTGGACCCATATCTCTTACTCTGTACTCAAATCAAAATAAGTCAAAGACCTATATATAAAAACAAAAACGCTAAGTCTTCTGGGAAATGAAATAGGGAGAACTCTTGAAGGCAGACATAAGCAAGGACTTTCTCAATAGAACCTGAAAGGCACAAAAAATAATAGCAAAAATCATGCAATGAAAATCTGTTCAATTAAAAGCCTTCTGCACAGCAAAGGAAATAATAGGAGTGAAGAAACAACCTACAGAATGAGAAAAAAAAAATACCACCAACTACTCCTCAGACAGAGGCCTAATACCTAGCTAGAAAAAAGAACTTGAAAAGCAATTAGACTCCCCCCAAATAAAAGAAAACAAATTTTATAAAAGGGCAGTTCAAATTAATAGACACAAGCAGGCATGGTGGTGCATGCCTGTAATCTTAGCACTCAGGAGCCTGAGGCAAGAGGATCACAGTGGAGTTCGAGGCCAGCCTAGGTTACATAATGAGTTTAAGGCCAGCATGAAATATACTACAAGACCCTACCTAAAAAAAAAGTAGGAAAGGAATCAACATTTTTTTAAAAAGAGATATAAATACCCAATGAGTACATGAATACATGTTTGGCATCTTTCGCTATTAGAGGAATACAAATCAAAACAACACTGACATTTCAATTTTTATCCCCAAAAGAATGACTATAACCAAGAAGTAAAAAAAAAAAAATTCTGGAGAGATTCAGGGAAAAGGAAACACTTCTGCATTGTTGATGGCAAGGTAAACTAGTACAACCACTATGGAAATCACTGAGGAGATTCCTCAAAAATTAAAAATAGAGATTCCACTTGACTTGGCTATAACACTTCTGAGTATCTTCCCAAGAGTTAAAGATAGTGATCCATGCACAGCCATGTTTTAGCAGCACAACAGCTATCAACACTAGTGAAATTTTGGAAACAGCTTATGTGCTCATCATCAGATACATAGATTTTAAAAATATGGTGTCTATACACAATGGATTTCTGCCCAGTCATAAAGCAGGTTAAGTTGGGATCATTTGTAGGAAAATAAATGCACTTTGAGGCCACAATACTAAGCAAAATAGACACAGAAGGATGATTGTTTTTATATGAGAAAACCAGACCATAAATAATTTAAAGAGCAAATAAGAGATTAGTGCTAGGAAACAGAGACAGATGATGTGGAGATGGGAAGGAGAAATAAAAAGTACCAAGAAGCAGTGTGTGCATGTGCCAGTTCCTGTGATGAATGTATTTAGTATTATGTACTACAAACATACTAATTTTAAAGATCAGAAAAACAAACAAAAAAAGACGGGTGGGTCCCACTTTCAATGAATTCAGAAGGTTTCTCTGGAGGCCAAGATATGAGCACAGACAAAGGAGCGGGCTGAAAACAGGAAGGCAAGGAAGGCTGTGAGCCAAAGGTACCGCACAGCTTCATTGCTACTGTGTTCACAGTCACCGACCCGATACACACTGATGAGGACTGTCCCATTTTGCAGGAACTGGTGTGCCTGGCACTGCACTAGGAGTTCGTACTAGCCAGGACTGTTGGGTGCTTGGGACAGAAAAATCTAATTTTCATTTGCTTGAAAGAAATAGGAGATTGATTGGAACACAAACTTACAACACCAGTGGGTTTTATGTTTTGTTTTGTTGTCTTTTTCAGACAGGGTCTTGCCACACAGTTCAGGCTGGCCTTAAGCTCACTTTGTAGCCCAGGCAGATCTCAAACTCACAATGAATTTCCTACCTCAGCCTCCAGAGTGCTGGGATTACAGAAATGCGCCACCACATCCAACACTAGTGTTGTATTACTTTCCAGCGTAACAAAAAGCTACTGTTATGGGCAGCTAGGTTATTATAGGAATGCAGATAGGGATAGACCCTCAAAGGAGTCAGTGCGAGAGACAAGATATCTTGCAACTGTGGAAGAGACAGGCACCTCCACTGTGGGCCAGACCTCAAGACAATAGATGAAACAAATGCACCCACACACTTTATAAATATATATATA
>NW_004524604.1:20100094-20147247 GCF_000260255.1 Octodon degus | reverse complement strand
CTCTCAGGATTTATCCTGTAGCCCTGTACCACCTTTTATACATCCTTTTGTCAGTGTCTGACATGAGGATGAGTCACGGCCATTGCTTGACCAATTTGCTCTCTGTGAAAGCTTGAGAAAATGTTTTTTCTCTCCATGTGACTCTCCCCAGGCTCACTTTAGATCCTCGAACACATTTCTCCGTGATATGCTCCTAATCTTATTGGTTGATCAGTTTTGTCCCACACCATCCCTACCTTGCAATTTCCCATTTTCCCTCACCATGGACCTGCTTCACAGATTTGCCCTATAAAAATCCCTAGGGTTGCAGGATCCTTGCAACCCATTCAGGACACTTGCGCTTCTCTCTCAGACAAGCTTTCTTTTCCCCCAATAAATATATTCTTCTCTTAACTACCATTGTTCCTACAATTCACTCTTTGATTTTAGAGACCATGAACTTGTACCAGACACTTAGCAGGTTAGGAGTTTCTTTCCTTTACATCACTACTTCTCTCAACTCTGCTTTCATGGTCAGCTACAGTTAAGCACAGCCTCCCCAAGTGCCAGCCAGACGGCCTCATGTTATGGGTTACACCTAAATGCCCCTTCCCCAACTCTCATATGCATAACACTGAGACTTGAGAGGTGATTGATCCTGGAGGTGAACTTATAGCTGACTTGTTGTTAGGGGGTGGTGTCTGGTCAGAAGAGGCGGGTCACTAAGGCTGCAGCCTGGAAGCATTTATCTCCCTCCCATGATCTCCCTTTGATCTCTCTGCTCCCTGGATGGCATAAGGTGAAGAAGTGGCCGTGCCCGTCTACTGTGCTGTCCTGAGTTTCTGAAGCCAGAAGACTGAACTGAAGCACTTCTAAGTTATGGGTCAAAAGAAACTTTTCCTTCTTCAACCTGTGTATGTCAGGTACTATGTCTCAGTGACAAGAAAGTGATTAAGACAGATTGTACTACAAAAGAAGTGGGGTCATCACTGTGATGCACTTAGCCATGTGGTTCAGAAACCTCTGGAACTTGCTCACAGGAGGAGTTCAGAAAGGCTTGGAGATGCCAGCTAGAGAAGCCACAGGAGGCTGTAAACCAAGCTTGATGGAATATTCTGGTCAGAGGTCAGAAGATTGGAATGCTGATAAAAGCTAGGTGTGGATTATACCTGTAATCCCAGCACTTGGGAAGCTGAGGCAGGATTGCTGTGGGTTCAAATCAGCCTAAATTACATGGTGAGGCCCTGTCTAATATATATATATATATATATATATATATATATATATATATTGCTGATAAAAAGGCAAACAAAAAGATCAGCTGGGGATATAGCTCAGCAACACAATGCCTGCTTGGCAAGTACAAGGTCCTGAGTTCAACTACCAGAATAACAACACAACAATAAGAAAAGATGAGTCTCAGTTGGGAGCAAAGGCTCCACTGGTAGCTGGACTCCATCTTTGTGCTTTGTGTTCTGGCAGAAAATTTGAGGTGAGATAGCTCAGAAGACTAAGAGCCTCCTTAGGCAAGTGCAGGGTCCATGGTTCAATCCCTAGCACCACATGCCCCACTGGCCCCACCCTCCGGCATGCTGAGCCAGCAACTGAGTCTGGGAGTGGTGGTTCATGCCTGCAATCCTAGCTCTGAGGAGGCGAAAAACAGGAGGATCACTACAAATTCGAGCTGTGTAATGAGATGCTGTACAAAATTTTTAAAAAAGAAAAGAAAATTTGTTTGCATTTTGCTTATATCCTAAGACTTTATGGGAGATTGAGATTGAAGACAATAGACTAATTAATCTGGTAGAAGAAAATTTAAGGCAGCCTAACATTCAGACTATCACAAGTGCTGCATTCTGCTTTTAGCTAAGTTTTTGCTGAAAACTGGGGTGTGGGAGTTGAGGGGGAGCCCATTCTTAAAATTTTCAGTTTCACCAGGAAAAAAAAGTGCCTATAGGATAAAGCAGAAAAGAGCTTGATTGTTAAAAAAAAAAAAAAAAAAAAAAAAAAAAAGAGCATGAAAAAGTATTTTACAACTGGACAATAAACAAAAAGACAGCTGAGAGTAACACAGGATCCAGCAGGACTCCACCCTTCACAGGCTAAATCAGAAAAGTGAAAGGCTTTGCTTTGGGAAGAAGTTCCCAGCATAGCCTGTTCAAGAACTAGATCCTAGAGAACTGATTTCCTAGGGATAGGTTCATAGAGTTCAGCCATCCAGGCACTCAAAACTCCTCTGCAACCATGATTAAGACGGGTCTACTTACTTGCTCATGCGGTGGCAGACTTTGGTGACATTCACTAGTTTTACAGGTATGAAGAAAGCAGGATTTGTGGGGAAGCTTCTACTCAGATTTCAGAAGAGGGCCTGGGTGAAGAAGGCAGTGCATGAAGCTGTGTGAGGGATGCTGAAGGTGCAATGGAGACCCCAGGAATTTGGAGAATCCAGGATGAGGAACATGTCAGGAAAGCCACAAAGAGTGAGCAAAACCTGCCCAAGAGAGAAATTCTGATGGCTAATAGCACCAGCAATACCATAGGGGTAGAACTGCCTACGTTCTTTGGAGTTGTATTTCACCACAACTTGTCCTGGATTCTAGACACTGAGAAACAGGACTTAATGTTTGTTCAGCTAGATTTCAATCTTGCATTGGTTCCACTGGTTTCTGTTGTTGCATTCCTCTCTTTTGGAATGGCAGAGCTTATCCATTGTATGTCAGCAGTGTTTAACTTTCTTTTTTATTTTTATGGGGCTCACAGCACATTAGATCTCAGAGAACACTTTGAATGTGGACTTTTCAGTAAAGCCAGAACTGTAAGGACGTCGGCAACTCTTAGAGATGGATTAAATTCCTTTTGTGTAAAGAGATGTACATGAATCTTTGAGGGCCAGGAATGGACTATTACAGTTTATATCTAGATGCTTCCCAAAAGCCTCATGTGTTCAGAGGTGGCTTTTGGAAGGTGATTGGGATTATGGGTCTTATAGCTGACTTCCTGGATGCCAGGGGGTGAAGTTTCTACTCTGCAATGCCCCTCCGCCATGCTGTCCTGCCTTGGAGCGAGAGGACTATGGATCTGCTGGGCTGTTATATAGGCCTAAAAGGATAGCACACATGGGAAATAGCTTAGCTGGGAACAAAAGTCCCTGAGACTGAGTCCAGATCTGAAGCAGATATGCCCCAAGCTTTTCATTTCCATAAGCCAACTGACTTTATTTGTTTAAGCTAGTGTGAATAGGGTTGTCAGACACCTATGGCAGAAATCACCCAGACTGACCTAAGTGGGGAAGAGGGAGGTGAAGATCTAAAGGTAGAGACTAGAATTACAGCTCTTTCTCATTTAATGACCCACCTGGTAATGACTAAGGGAACTTACCACCAGATGCTCAACTTTACAACCCAGAATTCTTCTTAAAAACTATGCTGAGAACCCCTACTACTACTTCTTCTATTTCCAATGCATCATCTTCCTTACGTGGGCCTTCTATATCTCCTGATCGTAAGTCCAGTGATGACACTAACAAGGACTTTGAAGGATTTGATGACTAAAATATTGGCTTGAACGTGGGTTTTTTTTGTATAGTCCTGTACACATTGTTTATAGGGCCTCAATGTCTTTTTGTATAGTATACCTTGTTTATACAGTATTATAGTTTTGCTCATTATGTTATACAGTATAATGCTGTAGTTTTATGTTCTGTTATACTTTACTGTACTGCATGTAAGTTATGTGAATAAAAGTAAAGTCATAAAGTTGCAGCTTCTTTTGACCATCTCTTAATCTGAATATTGTCATGTACATACTATATACAATTCCTCGCTTATCGATGAAGACAGTTGATGACCTAGTTGCACAAACGGAAACCTAGTTGTTCAAGGGCAGCACTTGAACAGCACTTGAGAGCCGTAGAGGTTTAGGGTGATGCTTAAGGGAACAGTTAGCAGGTTCTGTGCTCACTGAGAAGGGCTGTCAGTATTCAGGGCAACAGGAAGCACTGTATCTGGAAAATACTAGGTGAGAGGCGAGTTATCAGAGTTCACTGGCCACCAAGGGTTCAGATGTGGAAGGCAACCTAGGTGGCTGGTGGAGTGGCGAGGCCTCGGAGCAAAACGAAGAGCAGAGCTGGGAAGGGGTAAATACGGAAGGGACTGCTGATTTAGAAGTTGAAGAAGTTCTATGAGGAAAACTGGGAGTTGATGGAAATATGAGTAAACTGTGTAGGTCAAGTGTGTGAACCTGGGTGCCATTAACAAAGGAGTGAAAGAGGACAAAGGATGGGCTTCTCCCAAAACTGTGTTTCCCAACAATGATCACAAGTTTTCTCTCATGTGTGGAAGCTAGTGAGGATAATAAGACAACATGAAAACAGAGGTGCAAAAGATTACTAAAAGATTGCTAGTAAAAAAAGATTACTAAAGAAAGGAATCAGGAAAAGAAGAGGCTGTGGGGATAAGGGGAAACATGGAAATGATCAAAGTATGTTATGTTATATGCATGCAGGAAATGTCACAAGAACGCCGTTTTCTGTATAATTAATATGCACAAATAAAAAGATAAACCGTAGAAAATAATGTCTCCATTGCCCAGGGCCAGCCGTGCTAGGTACATAAGAGTCATTGTGGACATTGAACCGATCGCACAGGCCTTCTGGATGATCATTATTGGGCAGATCATCTCTCACAGAACGCTTGTTGGAACCCCCACTAGTGGGAACCCAACATTTTTCAAGAAAATTATCCACAAATACGGAATCAAATCAAATAAAACCGCGCACCAATACAGTGTCTAAAGTGGGTGCGGGTACAGAAATCGGCCAATGCTTCTACATCTTCAGTAGCTGGCTCCTCAGGCCCAGAAGGGAGGACAGTGAGGGGATTGCGCGGGCGGCGACTTCTCCCAGTGCTCGGCTGGCGCAGCTGCGAGCCAAAGCGAGGTTTGGAGTCACACAGGCCGGATGTGGTGCACGCCGGAAGAGAAGCGTGGGGTGGCCTGGGGCGGGGTGGCGCGGATCAGGGCAGTTTGGGTCCCCACGACACCCGGTGGACTCTAAACACAAGCGCCCACCCCGACAATGGAGTCACCAGACACGCAGCCCGAAAGCACCCACACCAGATCGGGGTCGGGCCGCGTCTGTGCGCCCCGGCCTTGGCGCGTGTCCACGCATTCCCTGATCCCAAGCCCGGCTTTGTGAGACAAATGCGCAGGGCCCTGCAAGTCGGCCGCGCAGCCCCAGGGCGCTCTGAGCGCGTGCCTCCTCTGCCGGGAGCTCCGACCCCCGCCCGCGTCCCGGATGCGCCTGGCCTCTCCGGGATCCTCGGCTCCCAGTCCCAGCGCGCGCCCTGCCCTCCAGCCCGCACCGCTCCGCGGTCCCGGGGCGGAGCTCCGGGCGATCCGCGCGCTGCAGGCAGTTCCCCGCGCTGGCCGAGGTCGGCAGGGGGCGCTGCGGCTCCCCGCGCGGCCCGGCGGCCGGTGCGCACCGCCCTCGCCTCTCCTCCAGCCGGGACGAGCGGCCAGCGGGCGGCGAGCAGGGCGCGCGGCGGCGGAACCTGGGCCGGGACTAGGAGCGGTGAGTACGGCGCTCGCCCAGCGCGCGGAGGCTGGAGGCGGGCGGCCGTCCAGGGTCCCGTGTTGGGAGACAGCTGAGCCCCAGCTGCGCGGGTGGTAGAGCGGTAGGGAGGCTTCCACTCCGGTTCTGAACCCGGCCACTAAGCTCCCTCCCTGTCCCTGCGCCCACCCAGCCCCACGCTCGCGCCCCTATCCAGGCCACTCCCCCACGCCCCTTCTCCGAGCCGGCGCCGTCTGACCCGCCGGCAAATCCCCTTTGCTGTCCACACGCCTCAACCCGCCTACTCCCGCGGGAGTCTCGCCTTCTCTAACCGCGCCGGCCCACCCGGCCTCCTCTCGGTGCCACTACGCACCCCAACCCGGTCCCATTCAGCCCCCGCGCTCTGCCGCCCGATTCCACCTGGAATCCGAGCTCCTGGGGATCCCTTCCTGGGGAGCCCCAAACCGCTTGCTTCCAGGTAAGAAAGCAGCCGCAACTTCCCCGCGGCCTTTCCGTGGGGTGGGGCCGGCGCCCGGTGCAGCTTACCTGCGGCTCCGCGCAGGTCAGCCTTCCGGAGCGCTCAGGGTAGAACCTCGTGCTCCCTCCCCCCCCTCCCCCCGCCCTGTTGCTTTTGCTGGCGCAGTTGTTCTTGTCTCGATATTTAAAAGAAGCAGTCTGTCAAACGCGGGGGCGGGCGTGGGGGGGGGATGAATTGGCTTGAGCAGGTTGCTTTTCTTGGCGGCTGTATCTGTTTTCAGGTTGTACCTGTGCATGGTAAAGATTAGCGGTGCGGGAGGACGTGAAGACATATTTGCCCGCTTTAGTCTTTGGGTTGCAAAGGGACATCATGGGAAACGAGACTGTCCCCATCTGGGTGCCCAGTGTCTGTGAAAAGTCAAGGATGCTTTCTAAGCATTCAACAAGTACAATCAAGAGGGACATGGGGTGTGAATGCCGAGTGTGGGATGGATGGTGCAGGGGGATTCTGGAGGGTTCCACAGCTTGGGATTTGGGACATCTGTTGCTATTTGTAGCAGGCCTGAGATGTTCCCCCAGTTGGAGCAGGCAGTGTCGGGCCCAGCCCACCCTTTCAAACGGAAGTGGCTGTAGTAGGGATTTGGCATCAGCTCCTCCTCCCCAAAGGTATTGGTGCCGGACAGGCGTCTATGGGAAGAGGGTGTAGAGCAGATGGCTTGGAGAGGCTGCTGGTCCCTAGAGAGTGGCAGGAACACTTGGCAGCAGCCTGGAAGCTAGGACGCTAGTGTGTGCATCCACCCCACCCCTTCTCGAGGCTTTCCTTAAATCTTGAATTGAATTCATTGCGTACTTGAGAAAGGGCTGGAGGGGGTACTTCTCTTTCAGGTTTGGCTCTTAGTCAGCGCACCATCATGGATGCCCTGAGAAGCTGTGGCTGGATACCAGGGACAGGTTGAGCCACCTGGCTTCCAGGGCACAGCACTCTGAGCATTTGTGGAACTGCCCTGTGACTTTTTCTTCTTTTTTGGGTGGTGGGTACTGGGGATTGAACTCAGCACCCTGTGCTTGCCAGGCAGGCACTTAAGCCACTCTGCTCTCTCCCCAGCTGTGACTCTTTTATCTGTCAATCTGTTGCACTCCTAATTAGCTCAAAAGTAATTAGCCTCGGACAAGCACCCAATGGGATCCCTCTGAGTGTCTACAAGTTCCCTTGGGCATCGCCTTGCTCCACACTGTGTTGCACTGTTGACTGTCAGTTCCCACTGGCCAAGAGCAGCTGCAAGGATGCGGTGGAGCCATCTCCCCAGGGCCCTTCCTAGCACCTCCCGCCTAATATTGTACCCAGTGGTATTGGAATAAGAAAATGAATTTTCCCTCTTGAATCAGTCTGTCTACAACGTATTTTTTTCCATGTTGTACATTTTTCAAAGCGTTACCCTTAAATTCAACAGATTTAAATGTATAAAATCTCACTAGAGGGGCTGGTGAGATGGCTCAGTGGTCTAAAGCACCTACTTGGAACAAGCTAAGCTAAGCAAAGCACAGGGACCGCAGTTCAATCCCCCAGCACCACATGCCAGCCAGCCCCCGCCCCCTGGTGGGCTGAGCTGGCCACACACACACTAAATAAATAAATAAATAAATATTAAAAAAAAAGTTTAAAAAAATAAAATAAATAAATCTCACTAGAGGCAAACTTGTGGGTAAGGGATCAGTATACAAGTCAGGCTCTAGTAGCCAGATCTATAACCTCAGCAAGGAGTCCAGAACTTTCTAGAAGGAAGTCAGTTATTCTTATCCCATAAGCAGGAACCAGAGGGTGTTGGGCACCTGAAGGGGTACTAAGGCTGCCTGCTAAGAGTTGAACCCACCAGAACTTAACCTGTAGAGCCCTGAGCTGCGACCTGAGCCTTCTTCTACACCTTATCCCTGCCCACTGATGGGAAGATGCTTACAGGGACGGAGAGGATGAGGTCAGTTGCAGAGCCCCACTGGTGTCTTAAAGTTGCACTGTGTCATTCCAGAGGGTCCTGTCTACCCCAAGCTTCCTATGGAGAGCAGAGGAGGGCCCTTCTCACACATGGCTGGTGGTGTGGCTCCTAGCTCTAGCTGGGAGTGGGGGTGGGGGAAATCTGTTATTTGGGGACATGCCTTCGTGTGTCAGAGGTGGCCAAGCTGTAATGGCAGAAGAGACAAAATCCAACTCTTCTGTGTATATGAAAGGAGGGAGCACAGCTGAAAGCGGGGGTTAGGGTATCTGTATGCCCTTCTATAGGAATGTGGGCGAGGCTAGAACCCAGAATGGATGTGGGAACCTGCGCTGCCCCTGGCTGTCATAGGCTTATCTTTATTACCCAGATTGTCTGTCTTCAGGTCTGGCTGTAACCCAGAATTCCTGCAGCTGGCAAAAATTTGTTTTCTAGAAGAAGTTTAATTAATGCCTGCAGTTTGTGAGTGAGAGAGAAAAGGAGAACGATACTACTATCTGGAGGGGGAAGGGGAAAGGATGGGGAAATATTTGAGGTGTTAGGAAGGGAGATTTCAGGCCCAGAACCTGCATAAGTACAGGGCTCTTGGCTGGTGGGTAAGGAAGTATGCCCACACTCTGGTGTGTGTAAGGCCATTACCATTAAGAATGAAGTCATTGAGATAAGAGAAACAGCCCCACAGTGGCCTGAAATAAAGTTTGCTGAGGCCACCATTCTGGTATTTAGAAGGCCAGAAAAGCCAGTTAAGAGTTGGGCTTAGCAGAGTTGGAGAGCACTGAGCTGTTTCCCTGTGGGAACAGTGGCTTGAGCCAGGTTGGTCTAGGGTATGAGCTCGAGGAGCCACCTCACGCCTACCCAAAGGAGAAGCAGATCAGAGGGTCTGTACACCTGCGTGCAGTAGACAAAGAAGAAGGAACGGCCTCTTAGAAGGTAGAGGGCCACTTCTTGGACCTGCTAGGAAGCCTCACAGGTAGAATACAGCCCAGTGAACCCCTCAACCTGGAACTACTGCAGGCAGCCGTGAGGAGGAGCCTGTGAACCCAGAATAAACTACAGAGTCTACTCTGTGTCCAAAAGTGGGAAGGCCATGGTCACCTAACTGAACCACAGACCCCTGCTGTCTTCTTTATCCTGTAACCTGCAGGCTCCTCTGACCCTTCTTGGACTTTGGTTGGAGAATCCACTAGATTTGGTAAAAAGGTCAATCTCCACTAAGGGTTAGACCAATCCCAAGAGCAGGAAGAAGTTAATGATTGAAAGGCATTGAAAAAGAATTGGCCCTGCCTTGTGGAGTAGTTCCTGCATACTGGAGGTACTCCTATTAGGGATTCTCAGCTGGGCAACCTCCCATGCATACACCTAACCCTCCACCTCTTCCTCTATGTCCCCATCAGTGCATCAATGGGGCAACAGCAGTACTGGGAAGTCTGTGCAGGAGGAGAGCTTGGGACCCTCAAACTTCTAGTAATAGAGACTGTTGGAATTTTTAAATTCTCTTTGTATTTCTATAGTCATTTCCCCAGTGTATGTATTCATGGTGCTGCTGCACGTGGGGCATCTTTTTGTCTTCTGTTTGCCACCCGCTGTGACTCTTTGTATGACCAGCTTCCTTAGGGAGAATGATAATCAGTAGCATAGAAACCAAAGCTTTAAAAGACACTAAAGCAAAAGTTCTTGTATCTGGTTTTGACCTCCACACCCACTCCTCCTTCCTCTCCATTTCTGATTGTGGAGAGGGCCATCATTTATAGCACATTTACAAATAGTTTGAATGCAGTTTGTCCTACCCCTCAATTATTTAGAGACACAAATCTTTCCAGCCAACAAAACCCCTTCTTGTGTTCCTGAGCCTGCCTCCATTCTTGGATCCAATGTCAACCCTTTGGAGATACAATCTCATTCTGAACACTGTAACTATAAAAGAAAATGAAACTCTTGCTTGCTAACTTGTCATCCACAAATACAGGAGAATCTGAAGTTAGAATAAAACTGTCTTGCAGGCATTGGGTTACAGAAAAAAGTTATTAAGGTTATAGCAGAAATATTTAGAAGCTCAGGAATAGTCCACTATTACACTTTAAATATCATTACTAAAACATGGAGCGATAGAAACCCAAACTTTCTTAAAAGTATAGATGAGAAGAGCACACAAACTTTGACAAATTGGTACATATGGCACCTCAGAAATATACTAGTTGTTCTGATCTTACGTTGTCCTTCTACAGTACCTTAACATTTAAATAGGCAACGATGTCCATGGTCTTGTTGGATCCTCTTACCAAGTCTGGGATCTACCTAGAATTGGAGAAATGGAACTTTGGGGGGTTAAAGTCTTTCCCTAGAATTTACATCTCTTGAGCTGAGAATTACCGAGAATAAAGTTGAATATTCCTCTTGTAGTTATATCATAAACAGATGTGGTTACATAACTGTTTGAAAATTACAAGTGGTCTCCAGTGAAGGGTAAACATAGATATCAGTTATCTTTAGAATATTCTGTAGGTCAAACACATGAAAGCAGTGCATGCGTGTGTGTGTGTGTGCGTGTGTGCGTGCATGCGTGTGTGTGTGTGTGTGTGTGTGTTATGGCCAAGAAGCCCTGTAGAAGGCTTCCTTGGGGTTTGTGGGTGTCAGCGGTTCTCTTGGTGACTCCTTTTTTACTTTTTTTTTTAATTTTAGGGAAGAGTCTACAGGATGTTCAGAGTCTCACTACTAGATCAGACTCGTAGTGATCCACCTGCTTACAGCCTCCCAAGAGCTGGGATTACAGGTGCGTGCCACCATGCCCAGTCTCAATTGCTGTCTCAGCACGCCCCAGGGGCAGGGTGGGTACAGCACTGCCCAGGGATTGAATCCTGCTTGCAGGCACTTTAATCTACTGAGCTATTTGGCCAGTTCTCTTGGTGACTCCTTAATCCTAGAGTACCTAAGTTTGTTTGTAAATTTAGCCCAGTACAGAGGTTAGGAGTGAAGATCAGCATGTCCAACCTGTGGCCCACGAGTTGGGTAGAAGTCAGACTGGCTTTGAATCCTGGATCTACCATCAGTAGCATGTGCCCTTGGGCTACTTACTTGGCATCTCTGCTTTGGTTTCCTGTTTGTAAAATTGGGGCGATGATAATACATGATGGTAATGGTATTTGCGAAGCTGACATGAGATAATGCATGACAGGGGCTTGGAATGCGCATCACACATATGTGCTACTCAAATGTTAGCTGCTGTTGCCGTTCATTAACTTTTCCCAAGTACATTTTGGGTCAGCCAACTACACGGAGGTGGTGGGTATAGGATAATGAACAAAACACATATGGTCTCTGTCCTCATGCAGCAAAGGATACTGGTCTTATGGTCACAATGAAGGGTATGTGTGACAGTGGTGACATTATTTCCAGGCACTTACAGGTTCTTCTTGACCACCTGCTATGGCCTGGAAGGGCTGTGTTGTGGCCCAGAAGGAGCTAACCGTGACTGGGGAAACAAAGGGCGAGCACATGGGACCACACATGCTGCTGTGGTAGGACCTTGCCTGCCTTTTAAAACAAGCAACTCATTTTGACTGCTCTGTGCCTAACACAAGCTGGTGCTTAATGTTTTAACTATCTTTATTAATGTTTAAACTACCATATAGGTTGAGGATGGGAAGCACACCAAGAGATCATAGACAGTTTACTCCTGATATGGCACTGCTCTTCTTGGTCCCAGCTGATGGAACGCTGCCTTGGGCACTGTTTATACAGCCTCTTCAGCAGCCCCAAGAGCCCCTGATACTACCAGAGACCTGGTTCTCAGGGCAAGGACTGGGATAGCTGCAGGTGTGGGCAGAGAGGGGACCAACCAATGACAAGAAGCCAGTCTCACAGGTTTCCTGAGTCTGCCATAGCCAGAATCTTCTTGACCCAAAATGTTGATAGGCTTGGATTTACTACCTATCCTAGAAAATGCATTCCTTCCTCCTGTGACCTCACCCTGGCTTCTCTACTTCTTCACTTTCCTTGTACCCTGCAGAGAGACACTCTGTCCAGACTGCCTGCCCAACTAGCACCTGCCGCCATGTCATATCACGGAGCTGGCATAGGCTGCAGGACCTGGAGCGCTTCCCTGTCTCCTCTGAGCAGGGTTAGCACACCCTGGACTCTACGGAGGGAATCTGATACTCAGTTCCCTTCATGGGTACCCTGCTCATTTTTAATCATTTTTAAACTACCAAAATTCGAAGTAAAGTGAAGTTTTGCCTGTCTTTTAAAATGATGCCCTATACGCATAAATGGAAAATGATGCCATTCTTTTGTATGTAAGATGAATTGAATTAAAAGGGGAATACCTTTTCTCTAGTTTGCAGAGGGCCCCCCAGGTTATCTAACTTACCTGGTTCCTGTTGCCCCTTAATTTACCACCCAAGGTCCCCTCGTCGCCAGTCTGTCTGTCTCCATCCCAATCCTTAATGGAAACAAAGATCTGAAGAAGTCAAAACTTGAGCATTTATGGTCAAAGGTCATAATGTAGATGGTGGATTTTATTTATTTATTTCTTCTGGCTCCATCCTTCAAGGTGAAAAATTACTGTCTTTTTGAAAAGCGTACTTTAGGAGACAACTAACGTCAGCAGGCAAGGAGGATCTAAGCAAGCCCGTCTCACCCACATTCACATAATCTTCAGCCTTTTAAAGTTAGCAGCATATGATTTTTGATTTTCTCTTTTTGTGTGTCTCGCTCTAATGACTGCTGATTATCTTGAGGCAGCTACATTAATTGATGGTGTTCAGCGCGTCTGCTTACAGTAAGTAATTGCAGTTGGCTTGGCTGAAGATAGCGCATTCTTTTCAGTTGCTTTTAGCTTGGAAAATGTTTATTCTGGGAGCCAAGAGCCAGAAAAGGAGTCAAGAACTCCTTGGCGCGCGGGGAAGATGGCTCAGTGGAATAAGCGCTTCTCTGGCAAGTGCAAGGACCTGAGTTCAAGCCCTGGTTCCACCAAAAAAAAAACCTCCCTGGCTCAGTGCATGCCCGTGGCCCTAGGCTTACGCTCTTGTGAGACATCCTGTCGCTGCTGACGTGCCTGTTCTCCTGTATTCTTGTCTGCTCCAGGGCCTGTCTCCTGGAGAGTAGTGGTCACACCCAGCTCGTCTGAAATATACCTCAGGGGCTGGGGAGATAGCTCAGTTGAATAAGCTCTTGCCTGAGCGCAAGGGCCTGAGTTCAGTCCCCAGCTCCACCAAAAAAGAGAAAGGAATGTGCCTCAGTGAAGGTTGGGTGAGGGAATGAGGAGCAGTGCAAAGCACGGCAGTTCTGAGCCTGTTGGCTAGGAGTAACAGCCCCCAGTGGATGCTTATGCAAATATGGCCTTGTTTTCCTTATGTAACAAGATGCCTGCAGCTTGAGGAGGTTTGGTGTTGGTTTCATCCGCTGATGTCTAGACTGACACTTCTATTCTCCTTGCCCTTTTCATGATGGCAAAATGTCTGCTTTAGAAAAGAGGAGCTGCCAGGCATTCACCCTGGTACCTTTTGTGAGGAAAACAGACATTTTTCCCCCAAGACACCAAGCAGATTCCTGTGATCACCGCGTTGAGCCCTGGGGCGCTTCTTTGCCTCCTTTGAGTGTGCATAGCACCCCCCACACACAGTGTACCCAGGGAAACCCATGTTCAGGTCCCTTAATGGGCTCCCTGCGTATCCTTACTCGTTTTTTAAACTGCTGAAATCAAGGCCCCAACATTTCCAGGCCAGCACTGTGTGATGTTGCTCCCAGCTAAAAGGTCCATGTGAATATTTTTTATTTTTTGTCTCTTCGAGACAGAGTCTCGCTGGCCTTGAGCTCCACATGCATATTTAGGCCAGCATATTCAGGAAAGCTTGTATACACGCTCTCCCCTTGGGATGCTGTGGGGACCCTGGCTGCAAAAATTGCCACACTCATTTGTACCAGTCACTGGAAGAGGAAGGAACATGGAGGTTGCCGTGCGGTGGGATTTTGTGGGCTACTCTCAGAGGTGAGAATCACTACCCCAGATACTCGGTTGGCCACACCTCCCACAGGGAAGCTGGGAAGTGCAGTGTAGTCCCGCACCTAGGAGGAAGAGATGATTTCAGTACTAGCCAGTTTGTACTGCATGGTCCCCTCCAAAATCAGGTTCCTCTTAGCAAGGAAGGAGGAATAAATACTTTAAATGTGATCTGTTTCTTTTCTTTAGCGGCCTTTAGTATACTGTTCCTATGCTGAATTTCTGGGATCTTGATTATTATGTGTCTGGGTGTGGTTTTCATTGGATTGATATTATTTGGAGTTCTATATGCTTCAGTTACAGGAATGTCAGATTGTTGCCCCATATTTGGGAAATTTTCTATTACTTCTGCCCATATTCTTTTTATATCATTCTCATTGATGCCTATTAGCCTCACATTGTTCATCTTTGCATCGTCTTGCAGGTATTGAATTATTTTTTCCTGCATCCTAGTTGTTTTAAAGAGACGTTTTCTTACTTTTTCACTAGCTGCAATGCTGTCTTTCAGGTCAAAAAGTCTATTTTCACTTTCACGCAAACAGTTTTGCCAGCTTGTGATTGAGGTTTTAATTTCCTGTATATCACTTTGAACCTGTTTCATAGATTCTATTTCTTTCCTAAATTGTTTATTCAGGGGTTCCATCATTTTTATATTCTGCTTTATTTTTTTTATCAGTGTATTCTTTAGAAGCACTTAGTACTTCTTTGATTATAGTTACCACTACATTTTTTAGTTCCAAAATTATTTCTGATCTGATTTTTTCTGTACCTTTCTGCAGTTGATTCTTTACTGTCAATGCTATTATTTCAGAGATATCTCGTGTGTGATTTCCATTTTCCTCAGTGCTTGTGTCTTCTGCATTTGTATTGGGTGGACTCAAGGCCTGAGACTGCATTTTGTTCCTTCTCTTTGTCATTTTGTATACCACTGCGTCCTGACCTTTGGTGTAGAGCTTAGATAGAGTTATTACCTTAGCACCAGGTCTGGATCTACGAAGTTCAGATTCCTCCAGGTGGGTGTTGTTTGGATCTGGCTGCTGTGCTCCACTTCTTTCTGCTGCAGCCGTTAGAGTTGAACCCTTTGTGTCTCTCTGGCAAGATGATCTGCTCCTGAATCAGCTGGGTGGGTCTTGCCTCTAGCCTCTTTGCAGGGAGTTCTGCTGAAGGGTTCCATGCTGGGCCTGTAGCCTAGGTCGAATGAGGATCCCCGGCCCCAGGTCGTCTCACTCACTCCCCGGGCCTGCGCTCTGGGTGTATTCAGGATCCTGCAGCCCTCGGTTGTCTCACTCACTCATGGAGGAATAAATACTGATGGACAACTGGAGCTGCCTTCCATGATAAGGAAAGTTTTGCTGAAACATTTCAGTCATAAAGGAGTGTGTATCCTCAGGATATCCCTTGCCTGTCCTAAATCTCTGCTCAAGTGCCACCTTTGCAAACTGACAGGAGAATGGAAGTCCACACTGTGCCTCTTTCTTGGCCAAGGGTATGCCCTTAACATGGGAATGGGCCCTGGCCGATCCACCTCAGCACTCTCACATTACCCTGGGGAGATGGCCTGCAGCTCCCCGAGGCCAGAGGAGCCCATGGCAGCTTTTCGCCACCAAGCCTGTCCGGTGCCCACCTGGCAATCCAAAGTTTCTCTTTCTTTTCAACCCCCATCCCATCTCACATCTGGGGGGAAAGGGACATGGCAGAATGCCATCTGAATCCCACTCTAATCCTTTTCTTACTATTTCCTGCTAATGTTTCCAGCAAACATTGAAGTGTGATCCACCACCAGTGTTGGGTTTTAGTGCTTTATTCCTTAGTTTGTTGTAGGTTACTACAGTAGGTGCTTCTCTACACATAGCGTCCATTTTCCTTCCCTCCTTCCCGCCTTTCCTCTTCCCTTCCTCCCTCCCTCGCTCCCTCCCCACACCTACTGAGCACGTGCTTATTCTGTTGCTTATTCTGCTCTGTCCCATCAGCCTTTGGGGATATGGGCAAGGAAACTCTAGTGCCGATGAGTATTGTGGGAGGAGCAGACTCTGGAGGCTCAGGCTATTTATTACCAGCCTTGGCATTAGAGGCTTCCTGAGGAAGGTGCCATCTGAGTTCAGTGGGTGAAGGAGCAGGAATTAAGCAGGTCAGGCCCTCATCTGGGCCAAGAGAGCAAGTGGAGCACAGGCACCAGGTGATGAGAGGGGCATGCAAGTGCAGTGTGCTAGCACAGAGCTGGGTGGTTTGGCCTTGGGCCCACCCAGCATGCTGTGCTCAGGACCTGAGGGGGCTGAGGCAGATGCTGTTGCAGTCCCAGTTCAACTCGGGGTCTGGTGGGCCAGAGTCTGAAGAAGGCTCGATCGCTCTTTGGATCCCTGTTCTAAAGGGTTTGCTATTGGAAGCTGGGGAAAATATGGGTCCAGTCACTTGTACCATCAGCTCTCGTGCCCTGTCCCCATGTCACCTGTGTCTCCGATTCTTGTCTGGTCCTTTGCCCAGTCATTACTCAGACTGTAAAAATAGTCTGGCACCACAGCACCAGCATGAAGTTGGTGAGGAAAGCTGGAACTGTCATCGCATATCAGGGTGCTCCTCAGTGAGAGTTTTGACGAAGCACTTTCTTGGAGACCTGGGGATGTGGTTCTAAAGTTGGCTCGCCATGTTTTTCTCCCTTGGATTCATACCAGTACCTCCGGCCACTCCATAGGAAGGTGGCCGGGTTGTGCCTATTGTCTATTTTGGCCTCAGGCTCATAACACATTTCCCCCCTGGGCACATTGAAGTAGATGTTTAACTCGACATCCATCCACGGAGTACTGCACTTTGCCACAGGCTGGGCCGAGTGCAAAGGATGGGCCTATCGGTCAGCTCTGGTAGAAGCTGACCTGCAGTCCCTCGGTGCCCACCTCCATGCGCAGGTGGGAGACCTCAGCTGACTTGGTGAGCACCGCCTGAGGTAGCGGGCTTTGCGTTTCCTCTCCCCAGGGAAACGAGGGCTGAGCCAGAGTTCAGCAAATCTGTCAGCTCCCCTCATTGTGATGAATGGCCCCGAGGGTGGTTTCCTTCATTCTGCCTCTCAGCTGCTGTGTTTATTACTGTGCACTTGACAGTACAGAGAGAAGAACCTTTATTCTAGTGGAAGCCCAGGGCTGATTGAATGGCTCTTTGCTTCCAGGCGGTTTACTCTGAATCCATAGACAGACTCAGATCAGTCTGATGGTGTTTATTGAATGTCTTTTTGGTCTAAGTTCTGTAGGAAATGTGAATAATAACGAAGAAAAGAAAGATTATTGCCATCCTCAGTGCTCCCCAGGACATAGCCCACTGAGTCCCCTCCACAGCTCCTGAGATAGGTAAGGTCACATCCCCCTAGCATGGAAGCTCCATGGGGGCAGTGCTTTAGGGCTGCTTTGATCTCCTGGCCCCTGGCTTCTGTAGCTGTACTTGGCTTAGAGTAGATGCTCAGTAAATATTTGTTTAATACGTAAATGAAATTGTCACATGTGAGGCAACAGCAATCCTTGCATGAGCTGGTAAGTGGTGGAGTAAAAGGCCTGAATCTCGGGGACCCCTGCCCCCTTACCCCTGACGTGTGCTTGGGGATAATGCTATAGGAAGATCACAGCCTGCCCGGCCACGTGGTCTGATTGAACACAGTACAGGCTTGGCAAAGCCCACCAGTTGTATAAGCAAATGTCAGGGCCCAGAAGGTTGGAGGGTGTCTTCTTGGTGCCAGTGTCTTGGCGTCACTTGGGGGCAGGAAGAATACGCAGGTGTATATCCATCAGCAGCTTGAGAGTGACGTTTCTACAACTTCATCCTACAACTTCAACCACGTGCTCCACAACTTTCAGTGGCTCCTACTCCCTCGGGAACCTAGAATGGCCCCAGCCGTCCTTACCCTCTTCCCTGATGAGTCACTGGATAAGGCCTGTCTGCCCTGAGCAGCACAGAGGAGTGGGCTTTGGGCCCTTGCCCCATACCACTGTTCACACTGCTTCTCCTAAGAAAACCTGTATACTTGAGGAGGACCCTCCAACATCCCTTTGCCCTTTGAGTTTCACAAACTTCCTGCCCCTCTTGCAGCCCTTTCTGGCTATCCCAGCATGCAGTGCTCCTCACTTCCCAGCCCCAGGCACTGTAGCCTCAGGGTGAGGGGTGCATTTTCTCCTACATTCCTGGAGCCCTGGGCTCTGCAGGTGGATGGGGTCACCACTTAGTGGGGCAGGAGGTTCCTGTCTGTAAGCCTAAGCGGTTCTGCTGTTATCTGAGTTACACATCAGGGCCAGGGAGGTGGCTCAGTAGAATAAGTGCTTCCTTGGCAAGCGCAAGGGCCTGCGTTCAATCCCCAGTTCCACAAAAAAAAAAAAAAAAAAAACCATGAGTTACACATCAAGTTCTGTGTTGCCTTGAATTTTGAAAAGGGATACTGTCCTGAAAACACTGGTCTCTATAATTTATCGTGTGCTCACTGTGAGATCTTACTTACCTATATTGCTTAAAAATAATTTAATTAGTGTTGACAGCCTTTTCCCCTGATTTTAAAAAAAAGTAATATATGTTTGTTTAAGAAAATATGGGGCTGGGGAGATGACTCAGTGGAATAAACACTTCCTTGGCAAGCACAAGGGCCTGAGTTCAATCCTCGGTTCCGCAAAAAAAAAAAAAAAAAAAGAAAGAAAAAAAGAAAATATGAGACCTGCAGAAAATATAACTGAGAAATTAGTCTTTCAGGAGCCCAGCACCTTCTTGATGAATAGTAATCTTGCAGTTTTAAAGAAAATTAGTGCCTGTAGTCCCAGCTCTTGGGAGGCTGTAAACAGGCATGTCACTACGAGTTCAATCTAGTAGTGAGACCCTGAACACCCTGTAGACCCTTCCCTAAAAAAAATACAGAAAATAAGAAAATTAAGATTGCCTATAACCATTACAACCATTGTCACTCATAGCACTTAGGGCACACTGTCTCTCAAAATCCCAGAGGGTATGCACACAGAACAACCCTACTCCCACCTTTGCCTCAGCCACGCAGCCCAATCTTTGTAAATATCCCTTATCTTTTTAACATAGTCAAGATCACACTGCATGTATTGTACTGTACCTTGCATCTTGGACATAACAATGTCATGTTTTCCGATTATTAATGTGATTTTTTAATTGTGCTCAACGTTGTACAAACATTAAAAGCCTTTGTCACTATTGAAAAGCATTCTCACTGCACAATAGAAATGACCACAGTTAATTTGGGGGCTATAAATTTACATGTGGAAATTCGCATATACACACCAAGAGAAGCAAATATGAGTTTTAGCAAGATGGTACTACTTCTGTTGATCTTTCTCTTTTGTTTTTAACTTGATATTTCTTAGAAGCTTGTTCACATCTACACCTAAACCCATCTCTCTCTCTCTCTCTCTCTCTCTCTCTCTCTCTCTCTCTCTCTCTCTGGCTGAATTTGTGTCCCATTATGTGGACAAACATTTTCCAGCCACTCCCCAATGGATGAACATTTCAGTTGCTTTTGAATTTTTTATCCTGGATCCTAACGATTTGTGTCCTAGAAGAACCATTTTTGTAGGCTAGATACCCAGAATACTAATTCATCAGGCCAAAGGTATTATGTATTTGTTTTAGAACAAGTATGTGTTTATTGTTTCTTTTCACAAATACCATTGTAGTTAACCTGCTCAGCAACAATGGATGAAAGAATTCATTCCCTTAGAGACTTATATTCACGAGAGATAATCTTATTTTTTGCCAACCTGAAAGGTGAGAAATTTCATCGCCTTTTAAAATATGTATTGCTCTCCATTTGAGTTTCCACAAATGTCATACATATACACATTTAAGAAAAAGAAAATATAGAGTTGTTGAATGCATGGTTCTGTCTCACAGTAGATCAGGGACATTTTCCTTTGTCATTGCACTGTTTTCAAAAGCTCTAGTCAAGGTCCCCATCCTACTGAACTATTGCAGGTCACCTGGAACATGCCTTATTTTTGTCCTTGATCTCCAAAAAATCCTAGGAATGACAAATAGTGTGAAAGAAAGGAAAGCCTAAGGAGCATACTCCCTCTGCAGACAGTTGGCATGGGAACTATCTAGGAAACAGAACTAAATTTAAATCTGAATTAGCTGTTTGGCCTGGGGCACATCCCATAGGTAATTGCCAAAGAGTTCCCTCAAATATCACTGGGAAGAGCTCTAAATACATATGGACAGTCTATGTTAAATGTTAGGAATCTTAACCTGTTTCGTGTGTTTGGCTGTGAAAAGCACTTGGCTTTGTTTCTTCTTGTTTAGACAGGGATTGTGCAGATTTCAGAGCATCTGATACTGGCAGAAATGCAGAAGAGGTAGAGTAGGGTAGTAGCAGTAAATCTACTACCTGAGATTTGAGTGGCAAATCTGAACGGATAGTTTCAAATTCTAGCTCTTCTCTGCCTAGCTGTGGAAACCTAGAGAAGACTAGTTTGGGGGAGCCTGTTGGGTCGCCTGGTGTCTGTGTGGTGCAGCTGAGCAGGGCGTGATTTTGGAAAGCATGGCAGAGGATGGCTAGGAGCTGGAGGTCAATTCCAGCTCCATAGGGAAAAAAAAACTTGCTAAGAATTAGCACCTTCTAGTAATGAGATTGGCTTAATGCTCTCAGTTTTCAGAAGTTTTTTGACATTCAGTCAGGCAGTTCTATGGTAAGCCTTGCTCACCTGTGGGGACAGGACACACTTGTGGACAGGTGTCACATACCTGAAGGTCCCATTATAAGAAACAGCCGGCCTATTAGGAGTTTCAATATGGTCATTTGATTAAATAATGATAGTCCTGAGAAGTGTGGTGAAGGAGCAAGAAAGGCTAACTTGAGTGGGTTAGGCAGAATGGAGCTGTTGAAGGAGAGTTCAAGATAGCTTCCCTGAGAAGGCAACCATTGAGCTGGGATGGATGAATGATCAAGAGGCAAAGGTGGCAAGACCTAGGAGAGGCAGTAGGGTGGCGGAGGAAGGCACAGGAAGTAATCGTAGTGGATGGAACTTCTGCTCTGCTCATTCATCTCTTCATACATTCAAAACATCCTGGGTGAGCACTCATGATAGCCCAAGCATATTCTTACAGTGGGGATACAAACGCAGAGTGCAAGATTGGTGAAACCCATAGCCCCATGGAGCTAACTGTTACAGCATAATAAGCCATCCCAAATCGGGTGCTTTAAAATAGCCATCATGTTGCCATTGTCCTCTGCTCTGTAGGTAGATTGGGCCAACCAGCTGTTTCCTACTCAGATGTCTCACACAGTAATTATTCAGGTCATACCTGGTCTGGAATCACCATTCACATGTGTGATGTCCCGGGCTAGGAGAACTCAAACAGCTGGGAGCTAGGACAGCTGGGGCGTTCCTGTATCTGGGTGACCTCTTATGTGGTTTTCTAGCATTGTGGCTTCAGGGCTCCGATACAAGTGACAGAGAGACAGAGAAGGAGTCAGATGACAAACACAGATAGACACCATAAATCTACCTCTGTCCTCAGAAGTTATGCGGCATCATTTGCACATATTCTGTTCACCAAGGTAGTCCCAAGGGTCTGCTCAGGGGAATTTAGAATCTTCTCAAGATAGGAGGTGTCATAGTTTGTAGACATGCTTTCAAACCGTCACACTGTCATTCTCTGCTCTGAGCATTTTAGCCTCGGCTTCAAACCTCCCTCCCTTTCTCAGCCTGCAGAGTTCTCCTGAGAAGTTCATCTAATGGCCTTGGGTACTGACTCACAAGCGTCCCTTGAGGCTTTCACCTCCCTCTTCCCCAGGCAGCCCTAGAGAGGCATAGGTTTCTTCACTCCAGTTCTTTCTTGTGGGAGTTATTGATGTCCCCATTAGACTAGTACCCCAGGCACCTACCCTGCTGACCCACTGCGCTGGCTAGATATGCATAGACACCGACCCTCTGCCCCTAAGAAGCAAAGCTCCTCTGTGGAACTGAGTGATGTCAGGAGTCGGGGGACACAGTGTGAGGGATTCTGGGAAGGCTGGATGAACAGGTACAGGTTTGTAGGCGTTGGTTGATGACATCCCTAGAGCACTATAGGAAACTGCTAAAGGGCCAGGAAAATTTATAGAAGATAGTTCTTTAAGGAAGAATATGTATGTTTTTAAATTAATCTGTTAGAATCTTTATTTTACAAACAAAGGCTTTTAGGTATGTTCCTGTCTCAGAGAAGCTTCAGGGTCGGTGAGATAGCTCAGCAGGCTAAGCACCTATTTTGGCAAGCGCAGGAACCAGGGTTTGATCCCCAATCCCACAAGCCATGCCAGCCCCTGGGGCATGCTGAGCCTGCAACCGAGTCCAGATGTGGTGGAGCACACCTGTAATCCCAGAACTAGGGAGGCTGAAAATAGGAGGATCACTGTGAGTCCAAGCTGTGTAGTGAGACCCTGTACCAAATACATAAGTGGAAAAAAGAGAGAGAGGCATCAGTCTCTATCATGATTGAATCACTTATAGAAAGATTAGTGATATGAGTAATCTGTGGTTGATTACCACAAAATCATTGGGCAAAATCAGCTTCCTGTGCTTAACAGAGTTCGTAACACAAAGTATCAAACAGAATCTACAACAAACATTCCTCCCATGGTGGTTTTTTTGGTATGCAACATTTTTTTTTTTTTTTTTTAATGTATTTCGTACAGGGTCTTACTGCTAGATTGGACTCAGTGATCCTCCTGTTTTCAGCCTCCCCAGCGCTGGGATCACAGGTGTGCACCATCATGCCCAGTCTCAATTGCTGTCTCAGCATGCCACAGGGGCGGGGCCAGCACGGCCTGTAGGGATTGAACCTCAGCCGCTGCGTTTTGTCTATGCAGGCACTTTAGTCCTCTGAGCTATCTGGCCAGCCTTCATTGTGGGTTGTTTTTTTTTTTTTTCATACCACACAAAATTGCAGACAACCATGAACTCAACAGACCTTGAAAGATGGCTATTGAAACAACCCTCTGCACTATACAGGAAAACTCTTGGCTATTTATTATACATACTAAGAAATTTAGTTTATAATGATAATACTGAGTAAGTACCTGCTCACTTAGCTTAAGTTTGTGGAAATAGATGAGTAAGCCAGGGTCGCAGCTGCCCATTTCTCTGCATTCCCAAGATTACTTCTGTCAATGACGTCTTCCAGGTTTTTCATTGAGCACAGTGAACTTGAGTCTGGTGCTTTATTACAACTTTAGGCTGACTCTAAGCATTGAGGCTTATAACAGTGTTATTCACCACTTTATTGCCAGAGAACTAGAACTAGAGAACAATTCATATTCCTTCCCAAACTAAATATCTGAGACTCTGTGTCACAGCACTCTTAGCTGTGTTTTTGTTCTTGCCACTTTTTAAGTGCAAAGGAGCCCCCCCCCCAAAAAAAAATGTTTTAAAAGCTTGTTTTGAGACTTGAATGAGGGAGTCCTTGGGTCTCAACACATGGAGAGGTCTCCGTGTCAACCCCTTCCTGGCCTCCCCAATAGGGGGCTGCACACCTGACCCCCTCCACAGGCAGAAGGGCTCATTGTTGTACCAGTACCCACAATGCCAGCCTCCCACTAAGTACTTTAAGGCCATGGAGTTCCTGCCACCCACACTGGCAGAGATAATGATCTATAAAGTACCTCGTGTCCCAGTCCTTATCTTGACCAGAGCACAGTGGACCTGCAGTGAGCACAGGGTTTTGCCACAGCTCTATAGGTGAATGTGCTCTGGCTTACCAGGGCTCACTGGGCAGAAGGCCTTGCATCAGCAGGCATGAACAGTCAGGCATGAGTGTTCCCATACTCATGTCCATCCAGAGCAAAATCCTATCTCCGTGTAGTACTGAAATGCAAGTGGAAGAGCCAGGTGTGGTGGGCCAGATCTCTATTCCCAGCACTCTGGAAGGCTGAGGCAGGATGACCTCTAGTTTGATTCCAGCCCAGGCAATTTTGTGATTTAGCAAGACCCTGTCTCAAAATTTAAAAAAAAAAAATCTGAGAACATGGTTCAGTGTGAAGGCCCTGAGTTCACTCCTGAGTACCACCACTACCACCACCATCAGAAAAAAGAGGTATCAGAAGGCCTTGGTAACCCATGCTTTCGTGGGTGCCTGAGTCACACCACACATCTGTGATTCTCAGGGCTTTATAGAGTTCTTTTGCCTTGAAAAATAGGGCTTTGATCATGCAAGTCTTCATCACACACCACTTTTCCAGTTTTACAGCCTGCCTATTTATCCTCTTGTGCTTTCCTTGACATTTTAAGAAACTTTTAATTGACATAGTTTGCTTGCAAAATAAAATTGAAAAAAAGATATATTTTTAAAATGGTTTTGTGGTACGTAAATCATGCCAAGTGTATGTTCTCCTTTTTGTTGAAGTACTTAGAGTTGGTCTTGAGATTCTAAAATAAGAATGTCAGTTTCAGATGTAACTACTTCTAAAATTTAAGAAAGAGCAATATAGAAGAATTGGATGCAACACAGTCTTGTTCAAAATGTCAGAAAAAAATAACTGAAGAGTACATAAAAGGGAAAATTCTGGCTTGATGAATTAGTTGTTTCAGTGCATTCTGGTCTTGAAAACTTCTCTACCATTTTGACAACTGTGTCCTGAAAAAATACACTTAAAAAGAGAAAATGGTTGGAACATACAGTTCACAAACGAAGAAAAATATTTAATATTTCATGGATTTAAAAATACTGAATCTGCAGATCATCAGCCACAAATCTTTTTTGGAAAGAAATCACAAATAATTCATCCCACATATTCTTAAAAACATGTACAATATAGAATAAAAGGTCTTGCTAGTAGAACATATACAGGCTGCAGGCTCCTGTTCTGCTGTTTGTCACTACTGAATTATACCTGAGCAACCAGCGCTGCTGTTTTTTAACCATGTAATTATGATTATATGGGCTTTGATTACTGGATCTGAAAGGTGTGAGTACCACCCTCAGATGCCTGCATGTGTGAATAAGTTTCTAGAATAATTGTGTGTGTTGTCAACCTTCTTCCATTGTGGGTGGTCACAGAAATCCCTTTGTTCCTTGGATCCATAAGGAACCCTGATTCTCTGCTGCCCTCCTCCCTTGTTCTTCCTGCATGGGCCCTGCCAGGAGGTGAATCCTGATTGGTTTCTCCTAGTCACTGTGGTCTGTTCCCCATGCTAGTGATTGATGTAGGCCCGGGCATGAGACACACGTTTGCCAGAGATGTGAGAGGAAGTCTGTTGGAGGTGCTTCTGGGACGGGCTTCCCTGCTTCTAGCAAAGTAAAGATCACAGGATTCGCCCTCTCCCTCTGCACATTGGCAGATGTGGTTGTGATGCCTGGGATTCCGGTTATTTCATTATGACCCTGAGAGAATGGGCTAGGGACAGGACAAAGACAGAAGGCTACTGAGAACAAGCAGAAAGAATGATCTGGGCTTTCCAGTGATGCCTTTGGGTCACTGATGTTCCACTGAGCTGCTGTCCTAACCCTGTAAATTGTCACCAAGCATGTTGGTCAGGTTCTTGAGATCAACCAGGGTTTTCTGTTACCTGTAGACAGGTAAGATAAAAGATAAGAAATGAAGTTAAAGATAAGTTAAAGAAATTAAAGATTAAAAATAAGAAATAAAATTCTAAAAAAGAAATAAAGCTCTGAAAGGATAAAGAGTATCGTGATTGTGTCTCATTTTTGTCACACATAAGAGTGATGCTCAGGTGGGTCAGTGGTTGAGTGTTCTGTTTATCATAAGCAGTGCAGAAAGAGGATACTTATTTATAACATCTGTGGAGGAAGACCCCAAAAGGAGACTGCTGTTCTGTAGAGTTAATGGCAATTTTTGACTAAATATTGGTTTGGCTGCTTTAACAGAAATTAAAACAGTGATTTTAAAAGTTTAGAAATTGATTTTTCTCTTCCAAACACCTTGAGCTGATAGGCGGTCAGGGAGATGGGTAGCCTTGCCTCTGGGGGTCATCCAGTATTCTTCTCTGTCATCCACTGGTATATTGTCCTTCATCCATATAGTGATGTACATCTGGCTCTTCATCACACCAGGATTTCAGAGCATGGGAAAGGAGGAAAAAATAAAGATCAGGATGGTCTGAGACAGACAGCATCCTTTTGATTATCTGGAACCAATCATAACTCATCGGTCAGAATTTGACTGTATGTCCATAACTAGTTGCAAAGGAGTCTGGGAAATACAGTCCCCAGCTGGGTCATCATGTACTGTATCTCACTAAACCACAAGAGGTTCTGTTTGTAAGAGGAAGGCAAAAATAGACCTTTGGGCCTGTTCAAGGCATCTGTCACATGGGGTGTTATGATTTGTGTCTAGTTGTTCCCCCAAAGCCTCATGCAGACATGGGGTAGACTTCTAGAATTTGTGATTAACTCCTGATCCACTGGGATTATGGGTGTGAGTACTACACCCAGCCTGGGGTGGATAGCCTGAGTACAACTTAAGGGAGACAGACTTACTCTCTGTTGCCATTGTTGCTGCTACTCCTCCCTTTTTGTTCTTACTGTATTGCTGCCTTCCATTTCCTTGAGCTGCTGCCCTCTGCAATGTGCTACTCAGCCTTGGAGCCAGCTGAGTATGGACTGAAACCTACAGTGACTGTGAGTTAAATAAACCTTCTTTCCTTCATTTTGAGTGTTGGGTATTTGTCCCAACAACGAAAGAAGAGTAACTGAGACAGAATTTGGTACTGAGAGTGGGGCCATTGCTGTGGCTAAACTTGACCATGTGGATTATAAGCTTTTGGGAATGGCTTAGAGGAAGAGATAGGAAAGGTTTGAAGATGTCACCTACAAGAGAAGCGCTGGAACAGTTTCGTCTGTTCTGTATGGGAAATTCTAGACAGAGCTCAGAAGACCAGTAGGCTGATAGAAATCCTGCCTATAAAGACCAGGCTAGGGAGGTTTCTTTTGGGAAGAAGAACTGCATTGATAGTTGGACTCCGGATATTATGGCTTGGTTGAAAGTTTGTCTGAATTTTGCTTGTGTCCAGAGACTTTGTCTGTGATGGAGATTAAGCATGGCAGACTGATTAATCTTTCAAAAGAAAATCTCAAGGCAGTCAAATATTGAGACAGTGGCATGGTCATTGTTGGGGCTTTTAGTCAGATTTATGTTGAGAGTGAAAAACAAAGAGCCCAGCAGAATGATTTAGAACGTTGTGAGTTTGGCCAGAAAGGAAACTGCAGTAAAGCTGTGTAATGTAAGGGTAGAACTGAGAGGCTCTCCATTGCCAAGAAGGAACACAAGAAGGATGGCCTGAGGGCATCACTGAAGGCAGCAGGTCTGCACCCTTTGCAGCCTCAGAATTGCAAGGGTGAGGGACTTTGCCTTGAGGGGAAAGCCACAGAGCCCCATGTTCCAGAATGGTGGCAGCGGCCACACCATGTTCCAGAATAGCACCAGCCAGGAATTTATTCCTGGGAATCAGGGTCAAAGTGCTCAGTGATCCAGGTGCTCCACTCTTACAGCCAAGACAGAAGAAAGCCTGGCTGCTGCTCCGGCTGGCAGCAGACCTTGGCATCATCCACATGGCGTTGGTTTTAGGTACTTGCAGAATGCGGGAGTTCTGAGGTTAAGAAGGCTTCCACCTAGATTTCAGAAGACCTGGGAGGCCAGGTGGTGTGCCGGAGAGGGCAGCATGTAAAGCCACGAGTGAGAAGCCTATTCAGTGGAAACCCCAGAAGTTTGGAAAAGGCAGAAATGTAGATCATCTAAGAGAAGTTGAAAGAAGAGAGCAAAGCAGGCTTGAGAGAGAAGTCATGGGAGCTACAACCACTAGAAGTGTCTTAGGGATGGAGCCACACGGAGCTCACAATTTGCTGCAGATTGCTTTGGATATTCTACATGGAACTATAGGACGTAATGTTTGCCCTTCTGGATTTTGGACTTGCTTTGGTCCCAATGTTTGGTATCTGCTGTGTGTACCTTTTGGAATGGTAATGTTTATCTTGTGCCTTTGAACACTGGAAGTGTTTAACTTTTCATTTGTATGGGGGCTCACAGCTAAGTTTGCCTTAAATCTTGGAGAAGACTTGGGACTTGGACTTTTCAGCAATGCTGAAACTGTTAGGGCTTTGGCAAGTCTTAGAGATGGACTAAATGCCTTTTGCATAAAGAGATGAAAATGAGTTTTTGGAGGTCTGGGGGTGAAATGTTAGGGTTTGTATCTAGTTGTCCCCCAAAGCCTTGTGAAGTTATGGGGTGGACTTCTGGAGTTTGTGATTAACTCATGATCCACTGGGATTATGGGTGTGAGTGCTGCTGGGATTATGGGTGTGAGTACTACGCCCAGCCTGGGGTGGAGAGCCTGAATGCAACCTAAGGGAGACAGACTTGCTCTCTGTAGCCATTGTCACCGCTGCTCCTCCCTCTTGCTCTTGCTGTTTTGCTGCCTTCCACTGCCATGAACGGCTGCCCTCTGCCATGTGCCTGTCTGCCTTGGAGCCAGCTGAGTATGGACTGAAAGCTCCAGTAACTGTGAGCTAAAAAACCTTTCCTTCCTTCATTTTGAGTGTCGGGTATTTGTCCCAGCAACAAGAAAAGAGTACCTCAGACATGGGGTATGTGCTACAGTGCAAAGGAGGAACACAACAAAAGCAGAACGCCTGGTGTCACTGTACAAATGTGAAGCCCAGGCCCTTGGGCCAGTTTAACATGTCTTCTTCAGATCACCAAGGGACTTGAACCAAGTGATATTTGAAACCTTTCAGACTCTGACTTGCTGTTGTGTTGCCTGTGGGTATTCTATTGCTAGACTAGGGGGTCCAGGAGCAGAGATGAGATAGGGAAAGAGAAGGGTCACATTTCCCATGTGACTAATGCATGTTCAACTATTATGAGAAATCACCACTGACACTTATGAAGAGCTTATTAGGAGTGCAGTGTTGTGCTGGGTGCCTTACACATATTATCCGAAGTAATCCTTACCCAGTCTTTGAGGTGGGCACTATGATTGTTCCCATTTCCTAGTGGGGAAACTGACTCATTAAAGGAAAAGCAGAGTCCTAGGCCTAGCCACCTGACCCCTGAGCTCACTCATATAATTACCTCTGTGGGAAAGACAGGACAAGAGAATGAGGTGGGACTTTCAGGGTGTGGCCAGGTCATTGCAGGTCCTGAAAGCCTGGCCCCAAGCTACCCTTTCTCCAGGGCTGGATGGGGACCTATTAATAGACAGCATTCATCAGCTCAGCCACCAGTCTGCAGGTTCTCCCCTAGCCGGTGGTGTCTGGGCCTGAGTGTTGTGGGTTACATCATGCTCACTGCCTTAGAGTACAGGATGAGCTCCTATTCAGGAGAAGAGCTCCTTAGAGCTTCCTGGGGAGGCCAGCTGAGGGGCAGAGCATATAATGTGCAGGGGCAGGTCCCCTTCATGGCTCCCAAGCACTGTAAAGAAGTTGATGTTGCTGAGAGGTCCAGGGGTGGGTCTGTTCCAAACAGAATTTCCAAAGGTGGTCAGACACTGGGAAGAGGTAGGACCTGACTCTAGGAAATAGGGTTCAGCCCACAAGTGGGACTGTCTGTAAGTTGGCACTGCTTACTATTGCCAGTCCAGGGATCGGAGCACTCCTCCTGCTGTGGCCTTCAGATCAGTTGGCGTTGTGCCTGGAGGGGGCTCCTGGGAAGCAGTGTGAATCAGTGATAATGTTGTCTGGGCCGGTGATTACAGGTCTCCTTTGGGTCAGTAGGTCTAGTGGCCTGGGTAGAAGGAAGGAGGCCCTGCCAGTGGGGGCTGAGCTGCAGACGGGACCTGGGCCAGGCTGTGTGTGGCCTCTGAGCATCGAGCTTTCCCCAGCACGGTGCATCTGCAGATGGGGCACTGTTGGGTGGTGCCTGGACTGACCCATCTCCTTCCTCTGCCTGGTTCCAGCGACACAACACCCCACCTCATCACTAGCCGTCAGTGCAGTCTAACTTTAAAGCTGCCTTTCTGTTCATTTTGTTTTCAGATACAATCCCAAATTCACCAGCTTCCTTTTCTGTGCTCCTCAAGGCTGAATTCTGACCTCCGTGTTTCCAGGAAACCCAAACCTAGCCTCTTCCCCATGACCCACTTTCATATAGTTTCATGATCCATTTGCTCATTACTTTACTAACCAGACTAAGCTTTCTTATTTTTAACTTTGTAAAACTTTAAAAAACCCAAACCTTTGAACTTCTGACATCCACAGAAACAGAAAGGATCATATAAAGAGCCCTCAGCTTCAAGAATTGCCAGCGTTTTGCCTGTTTTATATCACCCATTCTTCTCACCAGCCCCCAAAGCAAGTTCTAGGTCTTACATCATTTCTCCTATAAATACTTTCCCACAGTTCAGCTGTGAGCGTCAGGATAGCTGAGCAGTATATCCTCTATCCTGTGGCCTGTGTCCCTACCACTTAGAATGTTGCTCAACACCTCTTCCCTCTTGGGAAGTATGTTATTTTGAATCAAATGAATGAAGAAATTGCTCAATCAATCAGTCAATCAGTTGGCTTCAAGTTTTAGTACTTAGACTAGTAATTAGCCGGGGAACCTTGGAACAGAAATAACTGCCATGAACTCAGTGTCCTGCCCCAGGTACCTGTCCTGCTGCCTGAACTTTCTAGGAGGCTCTGGAATTCATCCATTGTCATCAGACTTTAAGACCTATTTCTTTTTAGCCAAACATCTTTGATTTTCAATTAAACTGTACTTTGAGATGACCTTAGAGAGGGAGGACTATTGAAATAAGGCTTTCACCCCTGCTTGGTTTATATTTGTTTTATAATTGCCTGGGGGCTCTTTTAATATATAATGCTGTATTTACTTAGGCCAAAGTGATTATGTCTAAAAAAGGATTAAAGCATAGAATATACCCAAAGCATTTTTTTAAATACCATCTTTCTATTCCTAGTAATGATATTCTGCTGCCCAAAGAAAAGGTAATTGAATGTTCATTTTTGTTCAAGCAGCCATGATCATACTTAAAACCCTAAATTACATATCCTTTGAAGGGGACCTGAGACCAAGAGTGTTGCCTGATATGGCATTTCTAGTTCTTTTGAGATTTAAAAAAAAAACAAACAAAAAACAGGCCAGCACTGGGGCTCTGGAAATCTTTGTCAGTGGGCTTGTAGCTTATAAAAATGCCTTCAACATAATCTTGTTCCTTTTCAGTTCAGAAATGGTGTTTACCACAATGTAATAGGAACTGCTTATTAATCTGCACTGTCTTCGGAATGATGGTCCTTTTATGAAAGTTGATTTGAGTTAGCAGAATTTTCAGTCTGTTTGCTATTTAATCAGGAATTCAGAGCAATACTTCTGTTTCGAGGTTGGAGATATTTCAGCTGTGTGCCTTTTAGCACAGGGCTTGAAGCTGATGTCAGTGCCTGTTGTAAGTTCAGCTTGAATGCAGGCCAGCTATTGCCAAGGAAGACTTCTGGGGACCTTGGGTTTGGTCACAATGTGCATTGAGCCAGGAACACCTTTTCCACAGAAGGTGATGGGATTCAAGAGATAAGTGAAGATGAGGTGGGGGAGCCATGAGCCCAGCACCTCATTCTGTGAGCGCAGCAGTGAATCACCCCATGGGCTTTATTTTCTGGACTGGAGTGCGCAGTCTGTGGGCTTTGCCCTGCGTCCGGAGCCTGGCTGCAGCTGACATGACTGGTACGATGGGATGATGCGCAGTCTGTGGGCTTTACTCTGGGCCCGGAGCCCTGGCTGTGGCTGGCATGACTGGTACAGTGGCTGTCTGGAGGAACTGCAGTGGATGCCTGTGGTTGGCACAGAGCCATGTAGGATGATGACAGGACAGGAACCCAAGGATTGCATGACCTCCTCCAAGGCCACGGGAGCCTCCTACCTGGTGCTGCAGGCCAGAAGGGTGCTCTGGAGAGCTGAGACTAGCAGGAGTTGGACCTCAGAGCTGGAAAGAGGCTGTTGACTAGTAGTGCCTGACTTTTGGAAGTGGAACCAACAAGCTGAGGCCAATGTTCCAGGCTGGAAAACCTAGGGCAAGGCAGGACACAGTTGAGTCAGCCCCAAGGAAAGTTTGCTGTTGTGGAAGAGCCACAAATGTGGCTGCAGATTTGGCCACCTTCCCAGATGGGTGGGAATGGAGCTGGTGAATAGAGAAGTGGTCATTAGCCAAAAAGAATCATAGCAGGGAGCAGGAGCCATGGTTTGGGAGAAAGGGTGAATCTTTATGCATAGATACGTGTAGAAATCTGTGTGGCTCCCCCATGTCCAAGAGTCGAGCACAGTCTCTGCATTGTGCCAGGTTCTTTGCCCATTGCATATCTACTTCTCACTGCCTCCTGCTCTTTCTTGCTTGTTATGGCTTATATGTACCTCCAAAGCCTCATGTGGTCATAAGTGAGGTTTTTTTTTTGGGGGGGGGGCTGGATTTAGGGTTTGTGCTGCTGGAATCAAAGATGTGATGCTGGGATTGTTTCATCTTGCAATGCTAGGATTAAGGGTATGACACTCCCTACCCTAAGGAAAGGCAGAAAGAGGTGTGGTCATGGCTTGTCAGTTGTTGCTTGCTATTGCTGCCTTCTGCCCACCATGAACAGTTTCCTCTCTGTGAGGCCCCTCTGCCATGCCACTCTGCCTGGAGCCAGCCAACTATGACCTGAAATCTCTACAAAGTGAACTAAGTAAGTCCTTCCTCCTCTAACTTTGGCTGTCAGGTTCTCTCAGCAGTGAGAAAAATAAAACCATTCTCTTATCACAGTCTTCTATAAAAGTCAGAATCCTGAGGCTTAAATATAAGAAGCCAATCACTTGCCAGGAGAACACATGGAAAAGAACAGACAGACTCAGGAATTGAGCACAGATCTGTGGGTCAATAGGGCCTCGTCCTTTGTCTCAGTTACTCTTCTCATGTTGCTAGGACAAAATACCTGACACCCAAAATGAAGGAAGAAAAGATTTATTTAGCTCACAGTTAGAGGAGGTTTCAGTCCATAGTCAGCTGGCTCCAAGGCAGAGTGGCACATGGCACAGAACAGCCTTTCTTGTTGGTGGCAAAGAGCAAGAGAGAAAGGACAAATGGCAGGAGCAGCAATAATGGCAACAGAGAGCAAGTCTGTCTCCCTTAAATTGCATTCAGGCTCTCCACCCCAGGCTGAGTATAGTACTCACACTCATAATCCCAGCAGTACTCATCCTCATAATCCCAGTGGATCATGAGTTAATTACAAACCCTGGAAGTTCAGCCGATGACTGCCTGAGGCTTTGGGGGGACAACTAGACACAAACTGTAACATCCTTCTCACACCATTGGGGGTCCTTTCAGTCCCTTTCCACTGAAGAAGTTTCCCCTGTGGAGGCACACCCACAGTGGCAGAACCATGCACTGCAGTTCCTGCATGGGACAACCATACACACTCAAGTGAACACGCACACATGCAGGCATGCACACGCCTGCCCCTACCTCCAGCTGCCAGCACAAATCAAATCCATGCAAAGTTTTTATTCTGTCATCATTATTTAGCCATTTTTTAAAACTACAAAGCTTGGCCTTCATTTCCGTGTCTTCTAGTGAAAGGGACTCTAAAAGATGATGTGTTTGTGCCAGAGTTTGTTATTCCTCTGAGTTGTGTAACAAAGCTAGGACTGTGATCACCCCAGGCTGATTACTAGTATGGATGAAAGTAACGGGGCCTGTGCTGGAAAATTCAGGAGAGTCAGAAGGAGGGGGATTCACAAACCTCGAGAGTGTCAAGGGGAAGCAGTGGATGTCCCCACTATTTATTAAGAAAAAGCCATAGATGGGCATAGATGACAGGAATCCAAAGACTAGAAGCAGCCATCTGGTTAACCCAACATACCCTCAGTATTTTACATCTGAACTAAATATAGCCCCTTTCCCCAAAAGCAACTCACTGTATTAAAGAATCGAGATGAGATAGAGATTTGCATGTGGTGCCTGAAAATGTGATTATGGAAATCTAGATGCTGGCTTTGAATTTCCTGGTAAAGATGCAAAGCGTTTTCCCTTTATTGCATCAGTTAGTGTCTACTTTGTATCATGCTCCCAAAATGTATTGGTTTAAAACAATAACCATTATATTCGCTTGCATTTCTATAGGTCAGCCACATGTGGTTCTTCTAGGCTGGGCATTCTCTCCCGATAGCCATCAGCCGGTGGCTTGGCTGGAGCCCGCTGGTCTAGGGTGGCCTCACTCACATGTTTGATGACTGATAGACTAGTTTTTGAAGGTAGCGTGGGCAGAAACTGCTTGTCTATGCTCTACATGGCTTTTCATCCTCCAGGAAAGGAACCTGGACATCCTACACGGTGTCTGTGTTCCAAAAGTAACAAACAAAACGAAGCCCCAGTGCATAAATAATGTTTCAAGCCTCAGCTTGCAGCATATGTGCTGTTGTCCCATTGGCCAAAACAGATCCCTGCCCCCACCCAGGAGTTGGTGTGGGAGGAGACTGCGTAAGGGCAAGGATACAGAAAAGGGCAGCAAGTTGGGGTCCATTACTGCAAGAAATCCACCATGCTATGGAAACCTGAAGTTTAACCCAACAAGTCGCAGTTGTTTCTCCCTGATGCCCATTGAAAGGCAACACTGACCTACATTATGGTTAAGCCCTATATGAAAAGGTAGTGATAGCTAAAGTCATAGGAAATCAGCATAGTTGCTTGGTGGCTACATCTGCCAGCCTCTGAGGTGGGAAATCCCCTAAAGAGCTACAAGCAGAAAGCTGCTGAAGGGCTAGGTGAAGACCAGCTGCACATGAAAGGCCCCTCCTACATGTAAATACAGAACCACCTAGAGATAGGTCTGCCTCTGAGGCAAGGCATTAAAGCAAGGAATCCTATCTAGACAGCCATGGTCCCAGGTGTTCTAGTTTTGTTTCTTTTGCTGCTGAGACAAAATACCCAACACTCAAAGGTAATAGAGGAAAAGTTTATTTAGCTCAGTTTATAGAGGTTTCAGTCCATAATAGGCTAGCTCTGAAGCAGTGTGGCATGGCAGAGGGACAACAGCATATGGCATTGGAAAACAGCGAGAGCAACAAGAGAGAGCAAGACACAGACACACCTCTTTCTGTCCCTGATATTGTATGTAGTGTACTGGGATTAGGGCAGTGCCAATGCAATGATTCAGCAATCACCCACCCTTTATCCCAGCACCCCTAATCCTAGTACTGTATTATGAATCATTCACACCTTCTGGATTCAGCCACCTCTGAAAAAACCCTATGACTGCATGAGGCTTGGGGGACATCCAGACCCAAAGCATCACACCAAGCCTAGGGTGAGAGGCCCAAAGACAGGATGTGAGCCAGAGCTGCAGAGGGAAGGATGTGGGTGAGGACTCACGAATGTTGAGTGCGTATGTGCCCAGAGGAGCCAAAAAACTTGCCAAGGAACTCCATCCAAAACACTGTTTCCCAGGAGGAACAAAGCAACAACAATGTGAACAGAAAACTGGCAACAACCATCATTTCTGGAAAGCCTTCTGTATGCTGGGATTCTACTTGGTTTAAGTTTGGTTCTAACTATATCTTGAGGAACTTAATCCAGACTTCCAGATGAGGAAATCAGATTCAGGTAGGCCAAGTAACTAAGTCACTGAGCCTGTGACATGTTGGAACTTATAGCACTATGGATTTGTCTGCACCTGACTTCCAAAATGGTGCCATAAGACCTGGCATCCTGGTGCAGCAGGTCTGCTTCTAATATGACACTTTTCACAGAACTTGGAAGACCCCAGAGGCCACCTCCCAGGCAGGAACTCCAGGAGATGTGCATGGAAAGGACAACAGAAGTATTCAGAGGTGATGTCAACCTCCAGAGAAAGTGGTAGAGGAACCATGAAGCACCTAACATGTTTGCTCTTGGCCATGTAGAGACACCAAGCAATTAAATTTGCTCTAATACTCTTCTGTGTCTCTACTCACCTTTTGAATCAAAAGGATCCTTAATGGGGCCATTGATGGTATAGATCCTGTTGGCAGCGATGGAGGTGCTGAGCCACCCTGAGGCCTGTGGCATTTGGAGATACACGGGCTATTACAGAGAGTCCTTTCTGGTCCTCCCCAAGGCCCAGGAAGTTTGCATTTGTAATCCCATGGAAAAGTTATTGGAATTCAAGTGAGTTAATTCCAATCTCCCACTTCTAGTGCAACCCATGTCAAGAATAAAGACACTGAGGCGTATCTGTAGTCATAGGGAGCCAAGGAGTCCTAAGTCCAGCCACAGTGATGGCTAATTGGAACAAAGGCCTCAACCCAGGATCAAACTTGGGTTATATAATTTGTAAGAAAGGGAGTGACTTGAGGGTGAGTGATTGTGAGAATGGTGAGCTGGTCTAGGTAGGAGGCCTGAAATCACCTCTGCAGTAAGCGGAAAGAAGGATATGCAGAAAGAGTAATCTACAGAACACAACTGAGATAGTATCTGATATTTTGGGGTCAGTGTGTCAGCTCTAATGTATAATCTTTCAAGCCCCAAAAAGTCATAGGCCCTATCCTGAGTCCCTGCTCACACAAGGGAACAATGGATGGGGTGAGGATGTCTGGGGAAACACTGCCTACCGTCTTCAAAGACTACCATTAGCATGTCAGCTGGACCAATATGCATTGCTTACAGCCACCTGAGGGGATAAGGAAAAGCCTCAGCCAGCTCTGTACATGGTAATACATGGAAATAGGGTCAGGCTCAGCCCAAATGGAGACAACTGTTCTCCTTCAAGGAGAGTTGCCCAGGGGTCCTCCACAGGCTACGGAGGCAGGAGTGTCTGAGAAGTACATTTGTTCTGTATTGCTTAACAGGTTTGGAGTGGAATTGCTGGGTGGGCATATGAAACTGTCATGGCCCAGAGATCTCATTTCACATCCTAGAACCATCACCTAAGCTTGTGCCCCTGATTTTCAGGGTTGTCTGCATGCTGGAAGTGCAGTGCCTGCCTGGCAGAGTGTAAGCTGGGCAGTGTCAGGGGCACATGTGGGAGCTGGCTCACACTCTGTTCAGTGAGTGGGAGTCCAATGAAATGAATGACATGAGAAGTTAGGAGCCCCTGGCTCCTGCGTGAGGGGCTCCTGCCTCCGGATGGGAGGGCAGCCAGTACAAAGCATCAGCATTTTACTCAAGTGGAGCAAGGTTTGAAAACACTGTGGCCAGAGTTTGGAAGTGACCATTGTCACATCCATGTTTATCCTCCGGGACGTTGGCCAAACAGAAAAGGCTGTTCTGATAGGTCCCTTTTAAGGAGATGGTTTTCAAATTCCCATGCAGGGACCATGGGGAGACTGAGAAGTCAGGGGCTGTATAGCTCTGGCTCCCGCTTCAAGTTTTTGTAATACAGTTTGCCCCAGACTTGCAATTTGGTGGCCTCCAGTATATTCAGAGTTGGGCAATCCTCACTACATTAACAGATGAGCGTTTATCTGATTCTATCAGAGGGAATGAAAGATTGAAGTTAGAAATAACTTACTATTTTACTGCAGTTTAAGAACCTTTTCTAAAGAGACTAATTCTCAAGTTCTATTGAAACCCCAAGGAGAACTAGGAAATAAACTGATAGGTAAGACTGACAGGATAAGACCTATAGCACTCTTCACTTTTAGGGTTGCATTCAGCATTTTTAAAATCCTTTTGGGTAGTTCTAATATAACTAAAGAGAATTGAAGTAGGCAGGGTGGGGCTGCAGGAAGATCTGTGGATGCAACTGAAATAAGCCCAACAGTCCTGAGTGAACAAGGCCTCTAATAGCAGAAGGGGCTGGATAGAGGAGGAGCAAATCCTCTAGTACCTTCCAGCCATCCCTGTTGCATCACAGTGACTGATGTTCAGATTAATGATTCCACTCAGAGAAGACCTAACTTATCTTAGCAAAAGTTCACCCAAAGTAATGGTTAGAGGTGCTACATAGTAGGGGCCAGTGTTGTCTGGCACACTGACCATGCTCAGTAAATATCCTATATTTTTTCTCTGGAAGTGCATGTAAAATACTTATTCCCTGTTGATATCAGATGAATAGAGTATTCCGGGACTGGTTTCCTCTTATTGACTTGATGGGAGTGGCCTCCTTTTGGTTTATCTGGGGGCAAAGACTCACAGAGCCTGTGATTACTCTGCAGCTAAGGAGTCCTGCCTCCCTGCCAGAGGACTGGGCTAACTGGATTATTTGCAGTTGACAAACTTGGTCTTCCACCCTGAACTTGGTTGTTGCCTCTACTTTATTTGCAGGACTGGTTCCCGCTTTGAGGTGAAATCATGAAGAGGAAATAGAACGAATAATAATGCTTTTCCGGAATCGCTTCTTGCTGCTGCTGGCCCTGGCTGCACTGCTGGCCTTCCTCAGCCTCAGCCTTCAGTTCTGTGAGTCCAATGGGCAGCACAGGCCTAGGATGGGAGGGGCTTCGTGGGGAAATGCCAGACCCAAGTTTGTAGGAATCGCAGAGGCTCCGAAGCCTTTGTTTCTTAAATGAGTGATGAGATTTAAAACAATGAGGTCTCTTTATTATTATCTTTTGTATTGTTTTATGTTTTTCATTTTAACATGACAGGTAGTTGTGAGCAGGGATATTAAACCACAGGGCAGACTCAAGAGCTCACACTTCTGCACTGATTCCTCATCTCTTTAGTTATTCCCAGAATCTTAGCTCCACGCCCCTCTGAGCAGCCCATCGTCATGTCTCTTGTCAAGGCACACAGAGCAAAGGTGGTTGGCCTGTTGTTGGCTCCTTGGGGGATTCAGTGCCCATTGAGTGTTCCGTAACATGTAGGGTTGGAGTTCTGTGGGCTAGGGTGGAGCGATGAGATCACTGCTATCAGACTTAGGTCCCTGGGCATGGGAACTCGGGTGACAAGGCCAGCGCTCTCTGGTGAAGCCAGTTGCAGGCCTCCTATCCAGTATCCTTTACTGAGATCCCTGTGCTCAGGCCATGCCTCACATTGGTGACCACCCCCAGGTGTAGACCAGCCCCACTGCTCCCTGGTTGTAGGCTATATGTAGTGGCCTGTGGTCATCTGTAGCCTATTCTGTACAAGAGCAGCCTGTGTCTATGCCCAGCTCCTGCCGCCCTCTGTCCCTTGACCCCACGCCAGTCCCTCACCCTTGCCTTTTCTCTATCAAGAGCCTTCTTCCATGGATGTCCAAGGGTGTGGTGCTTCTGTGATACACATTAGGATGCTCCTTTTTCACTAACCATGTAGTCAACATTTTCCATTTTTATGTGATATACTTCCAAAAGACGATCTGGCTTGAGAGCAGGGACCATGTACCGTTTCCCTTTTTTCCTAGCAACCAGCGCACAGTAGATATCTTGTGACTATTTCCAAGTGAGGCTGACCCTTACTCCTTCCCCCTCTGTGACTGTGTGCTTGAAGCTAAGAAAATATCCAAACAATGGGGAGAGTTTTGCTTTTATCCAACTACTCTACTTTACCACCTCAGCCTGACACTAGGGAGACAAAGCACTGGCACCCACCACTGCCTGGGACAGCTCATGGGAGTGACAGTAAAGAGAGCAGGTGGCTCAGTAAGTGGAATATGCAAATGCGCAAAGGCTGTGGGGGGACTTGGCATTGGGAGTAGTGGTTCAGAGGGTGGAGGCTTCAAGCATTTTGCCTGATTTACCTTCAGTGTGACATACTCCCAGGCACACCTCCAGGGCATGTGACAGGCTATTTCCAGTAAGGAAGAGAACTAAAAATAAAAATACTCATTAGCCTTCTAGAATTGAAAAAAAAAAAAAAAAAAAAAAGGCTGGTATAAGAAATTTAAACCAAGTGTGGTGGTACACGCTTATAATCCCAGCACTCTGGGACGTTGAGGCAGCAGGAACACAGGAGCTCAATATGCAGGACTTACAAAATTGTTTCAGAGGCCTTGGGTTCAATCTCCAGTATCCCCCCCGCCCCCCCGACACACACACGCACATGCACACGCACACTCACACAGTTTAAAAGTACTCCAGATGGTTAATGAACTGCAAAATATGAATCTTTTCCAAGAAGTATGCTGTGACTTTCAGTAGTTTGTTTATAACTTTTCATTAAAAATTTTCCATCGTTTGGCCAAAGAGGTGTGACGTTACAGCAACAGAAGCTTATCCTGAACCCCTGGCAGAGTCCAAGAGGTGAATGTGGGTTCCTTGTGCTCGCTGCATTTCTCGGGGGTGAGCTGGTCTCTGCGTCACTGAATGAGCTTGTGTGTCTCGCTTATATAACTCTTTTGAAAGTACCTCTGTTTTAAGAGAGCAAATTTTCAGACACATTTCTTAAGGAAAAATTTTCAGAGTAAAACTAGCCGGGCTGGATCTGAGTGCTTTATTCTGGAATACGTTGGAGTTCGGATATAAAGAAATGGACATTCTCACTACCCTTCTACTTCTAGGTAAACTGTCACTTTGGAATTACCCAGTTTCTATAGAAATAGAATTGATTTGCTTCATTACTTAATGTTTTATTGGTTACTTGTTATCAAACTGCAAGAAACTGCACTAATTCATAGTACAAAGATTTATGTATTTTTCTTACCCTAAAATATATGGACTTTTCTTCATCATTTCTTTTAACTAAATTCTGAACACTAAGTTAGAAGATAGAATTACCTTAATATATTTTAGATCATCAAATATATCTTGCTTTTCTTGTGCTTTAAGTAAACAGAGGCTGGTTTTGTTGTCTAAAATATCGTCTATTTTATTTTGTCTTAGTTTTGTTCTGGTGTTTTGAAAGTGAAAACGTTATGACTTGGGTTTGGATTCAGAAATCCAGTTGTTTAAATAAGCATTTCTTCCTCTTGGTACAGAAAGTATGTAGTGAGCCCCCACATATTTATTAGGTGCTTAGTGTGTGTTTGGCATTGTGAGGGTGGAGACAGTAAGAAGGGAGGAAAAAAAGATTCAGATCCAGTTTGTATTTTCTCAAAATATGTTCACCTTAAAGTTGCTAATGGCTTACTGTGTGCTAATAATCCTTAATTAAAAAATCATCTGTTTTGTATGTTTACATCCTGGATGGTATTATCATTAAAATACAAACAAGCAGAAAAGTAATTTCTCAAATTGAAGGACTCCTTTTTTCACAACAGAGAAAGTCTGCTGGTATGTGAAAGCTTGTGAGTCATGAGTTATGCTTCGGATCTTTCTGCTCCTCCATCATCCCCCACTTCCCTGCTCTGCTCCAGGGTTTCCTTAATGCCTACTTTGTGTTCATTTCCCCAAGTCTCAGCTGGCATTCCCGAGATGGCGGCATGGCAGACTCCGGAGTCACAGCCTTGGGTTTGATGGTCGGCTTCTTTACGAAGCATCGGGCGGCCCTGTTTCCTTTTCTGTAAGATGGCTAATGATTTTGGCTTTGCGCACTTAGTGGAAGCGCAGAACTTTGGGAGAAACTTGGCTAATGGAAGCCCCAGTTTGTTTTGTAAAATAGAGTTAAGTCATTGTTATTTTGCAAGATTAGAGTGAGAACTGAGGGCTTGTGGGAACTTTTAAACTTCTGGAAACTTTTGGGGAAACCCTTGACTCATATAGGGCATAGCCAAGAGTCAGTCTTTTAAGCAGACCAGACAGATTCCCATCATAATGTACTGTCCTTGGAAACCCGGGCTCTTGGGGCTCCACAAGGCTCTCAGGGCCTCAGCACTTCAGCCAGTAGGGCAGCAGCTTTGGAACCATGTCACCCATCCAGGTACCTTTAATCTGAGTGCACTGGCAATGAGGAACACATAGCACCTATACTGGGGGCCAGCTCTTGGCCAGGGCCCCAACTTACCTACGCAGATTCAAAAGTGGATGGAACATTCAGATTCCAGATAGGACAGGGGTAGTTAACCTGCAGATGTGGAAACCAGGGTTATCTTTAATAACTAAAGAGCTCTTTCTGCAAAAGGAGTCAGACCTGTTCTGTGGGGCCCAGATGAAAAGCAGTGAGACTTCCTGAAAGTCAGCGCCATGCAGAGGTAGGGGGCGCTGTGCTCTCCATCACTGGTGTCTGCACCCTGCCAAGTATGGTACTAGGCAGCTCACTGGCCCTGACCCTGTTTACGGTCAATTCACTCTGATGTTTTATGAATTGTATCTTTCCTTGTTGATGTAGTGTGCTGAACAGGTAAAGCTTGGTGCTTCAGCAAATGACCTTTGAGTTTCCAACCTAGGTTGGGAGTTTAATCCCCTGGGGCCACAGGACTACTTCATCTGTGGAGGAAGGTCGGGAGCAGGCTGGAATATAGCGTGCAGGGCACCAGGCAGGTGGGAGGCACAGTGGGTGGGAAAAAGCAGGGACTCCGGAGCCAGCCTGCCACAGTCCCATCCCTGTCCTGCCACTTACCAGCTGTTACCCACCCCCCACCCCATGCCTATTTCTTGCTCTGTAAAACGGGGCCGTAACTGTTTCTTCCTCAGTTAGGACTCAGTGAGCTAGTGTCCATGCCTGGCGCAATGCCTGGCGCATAGTAGTCATGACTCCTAGTTGTTATATCAGATGAGTTGAAGATGATTTATGGAGGGGTGCTTGGGGAGGATGAAGACTAGAACCCAGTCTGGGGTGTCAGGTGGCATCCAGGCTCACCCTTGGAGAAGAGTGGGAGTTTGCTAAGGAGGAAGCTAGGGAAGAAGGGGTAGGCGTGCAGAGGCACAGAGTGAGACCTCTGTGTAGTTTCGAAGTTGAACCAAATGCTGGGGCCTGCCTGTTCCCCACCTTCTCTAGCTGGAAGGTCTAGGGTCTCCACTGCTGTAGGGAAGCCACCATCTGTTTGACAGTAGCCTCTTTGGGTTTTTAAGAATCTGAAGACCTGGATCAGAACCTGGGGTGCTTGCATAAAATGCCTGTTCCTACACTGAAAAAGAACAATTTGAACCCCTCAGAATCTAAGTGGAACCCCAGCAATCTGCTTTGTGAACAAGCTTCCTGGGTGCATCTCATGCATGGAATCTGAATGACTGTCCAGCTGGAGGTAGTGGGAGGGTGCTGCGGGGTGATACAACTGGGAGGCCGTTTTGCTCTTGCAGTAAAAGGCTGTGGGTGGCTCCCATGGAGGTGTCAGCTCTCAAAGGAAAAAGCCAAGCCATGAAGCATCATGGTGACGTAGTAGGGCTCTGTAGCTTGTTGGGTGGTACAGGGGGTAGGGCGACTTGCCCACGGCAGTGGGGCATCTGGCGAGGGGAGGCAGTGGGTGCTCCGTGCACCTGTGTACCCATTTCATGTATCTGTCTCCACTGCGAGAATTATGCAGCAGGCCCAAGGAAATGCCAGGATGCAGGCAGAGGGGTCACCTACAGGCCCCGGTGGCTCCCTGCACCCAGTACCTGTGCACACAGCAAAAAGAAAAGCTGGACACGGCCCAGCAGCAGGACAAGCTGGGTGCCTCAGGAACAAGGGGGATGCTGGTGAGGGCACGGTGTCCCCGGAGGTACCTGAGGGCTGTGGGAACAGTGGCTTGCCTAAGAGGGGACCACTGTCTGACATTCATGACCAAGACAGGTCTCCTGGAAGCGTGTGACAGCTGCTCCAGACTGACAGCTTGTTTTGTTTGGCCCAGTGAGTGTTAGCAGATTTTCAAATGTATTTACTGATTCACATACACTTCCAAGCCTTCTTTAAAAAGTCAGTCTGTCCAGCAAGCCTGCCCGCCCCCTGCATTAGGGTACAAAAAGTACGTAGTGAACCCACACATATTTATTAGGTGCTTAATGTGTGTTTGCCATAGTGAGGGTGGAGATGGTAAGAAGGGAGAAAAAAAAGATTCAGATCCAGTTTGTATTTTCTCAAAATATGTTCACCTTAAAGTTACTAATGGCTTACTGTGTGCTAATAATCCTTAATTAAAAAATCATCTGTTTTGTATGTTTACATCCTGGATGGTATTATCATTAAAATACAAACAAGCAGAAAAGTAATTTCTCAAATTGAAGGACTCCTTTTCCTGCCACAGGGAAAGACTGCTGGTATGTGAAGGCTTGTGAGGCGTGAGTTATGTTTCGGATCTTTCTGCTCCTCCATCATCCCCCACTTCCCTGCTCTGCTCCTGGGTTGCCACACTGCACCCCCAATCCCTGGCAGAGACAGTTGGACCTTCAAGCAGCTGAGCAGGGGCTTCTGCTCTGAGGAGTATGAGCTCTTTCTTTGCCCAGCGGTCCTGTCCCTGTCAGCATGGGAAGGTGTGTACTGTGATATGAAGAGAAGAAGAGAGAGAACTACAGACCAGGGCAGACACAGGGAGGGACATCAGCAAGGAGACAGCAGCAGCAACCAGCGGGGACCCAGAGACAGGAGATCTGAAAGCCACAGGAAGCAGGTGACCTTCCGGAAGGTCTCGGGTAGAAGCTGAGGAACCGAGCCTTAGCCAGCGCCCTCTCAGTCTCTCTCCATCCTGGTCTCTCCACCTCTCTGTCTCTGCTCTCTGTTTCTTGGTCTCCAGCTCTCTCTGTGCCTCTGGTTATCACTGTCCGTGTGTGCGTGCGTGCGTGCGTGCGTGCGTGCGTGCGTGTTTTCCCTGGTCCTTCTCTTATCTGCACACACTCATCATTATTCTTGTAGCCTGAAGTCCCCAACCCATTTTGTGGCATGTCTTATATGATGTCTGCTAAGAAAGAGAACAACTGTGTACCCATGAAAACTGCTTCTGTGTGGGGAAGTGCGGAGCCCTGCAGGTAGCAGCATGCCAGGACCTGCCTCTCCCGCAGCTTTCAGCCCCTCACCTCTTCAGCTTCAGTAGGGTCTGCAACCCTTCTGGGACCCCTGAAAGTCCAAGGTGCATGGTCCTAGTGATTTTGCTGAGGCACACATTTAGGTATAGGCACAGAGAGCAAATTCCTTGGCTGCAAAGCAAGCCAGGCTGGCCTCCCAGCCACTGGCCTTTGTCCTCCCTGCTCTCTGTCTCTATATTTTATGGAGAAGAGCAGGTACCACAGTGGTACATGTGAATTGGAGGCTTCTTGAAGGTCTCAGTATGTTTTTATGCCAAGGTTTGGAGATGCCAGGGGTCTCCTGTAGAATGCCAGGGGTCTCCTGTACCATACATGGGTTGAATACCTCTTGTTCAAACTGCTTGGGAGTGGAAATGTTTAGGATTTGGGCTTTGGGGATATTTGCATAAACACAGTGTCTTGGGGTTGGGACTCACATTTAAATATGAGATTAATTTTTGTTTTATATATACTTTATACATACAGCCTGAAGACATTTCATACAATGGTTTTGATTTGTTCAAGAGACAGTTTCACAATGTGGGATTTTCTACTTGTGGTGTCATGTCTGTGCTCATTTGGGATTCTGGGCTTTTTAGATTAGAGATGCGTAACCTGTCCAACTGTACTCTAAGCCAACATAAATTTTCTCCTGGGCTTCCCCCCACCCAAGCTGAAGGAATTAAAAATAATAGCTTATTAAAATAATAATACATAGCTTATATTTCTAATGCAGGAGATCTGTCAAATTTTATCCCATCAATATCTCTAAAGTTTCAAATTTAGTAATTTTTATTAAGTTTTATCCTTTTCTTGAAGATGCTTTTTGCAGGATTTTTGGGGGCTTTAATTTTCCTCATCTTCCCCCTCTCCTTTCACTGTCCTCCCACCATGCCTGCCTTCTTCCCTCTCTCTTTCTTTTCAGTACCTGATCTTAGACAAGGCAGTAAGGATGTATGTTTAAAGATGATACCTGAAGTATTATTCATAAAAGAAACAAAGGGAAAAGTGACCGAAGTGTCTGGCATTAAGTACTATTGTAGCCATTACACCAGATTGCATGTCTTGTCTGTATGGCCTTAGAAGATTCTTTGTAACTATTAAATAAAAGTACTCATGGTCCTGAAGTGTGTGTGCGTGTGTGTGCGCACGTGTGTGTGTGTGTGTGTGTGTGTGTGTGTGTGTGTGTTACTGTTGCTGAATGAGCAGTAGTAATTCCTCATTTTATCTGTCTGGCCTTTATTTTTATTAATTTTATTGAGATGTTCTCTCTCTCTCTCTCTCTCTCTCTCTCTCTCTCTCTCTCCCCTTCTCTCTCTTCTCTTTCTCTCTCTCCCCCCGTCTTTCTTTTCTCTCTTCTCTCTCCCTCTCTCTTCTCCTCTCCCTCTCTCTCTCCTTTCTCTCCTCTCTCTCCTCTCTCTCCAGAACCAGGGATTGAACTCAGGCCCTTGTGCTTGCCAGGCAAGCACTTATTCTACTGAGCCATCTCTTCGGCCCCAATTCCTCATTTTAGAGGAAAGGAGAAACCCTCAGGGCTAGTTGGTAAAAATCAAAAGTGTTGGTAAAAGGAGTCAGTGGATTCAGCACAGTGCCAAGACCTGAGGGAGCAAGACAAAGCAAGACAGATGCCCACTTGAGGTATCACTGGCATGGCCAGTGGAGGAGGGTGAGCTGAGAATACCACTGGCGTTTGACTAGGTAAAGTGTGTTCCAACTGAGCCACCTGGCAGCCCCACTCCCTGTGTCTTGGCAACCAGGCTTCTGCCCCAGTGACCTTGAAGAGAGGCCAGTGGTAATGAGAAGAGGCTTCGTAGGTCTTCCAGTTGGGGCTGGAGAAGCCGAATCCCTGCAGGAGGGTGAGGTCAGGCATGCACTGGGAGACAGCTCTAGGCATCTTGTCCTCTCTCCTTGCCACCAGTGTGCAGGGCAGGTCACATCTCTACCCTCTTGGGGCCCAGGCTTAGGGCTGCCAGGCGGGAGAGAGCAGGAAGTCCGCCATGATGAACGACCCCTCTCTGTGATCGACTGGCTTGGGCTCCAGGGGCCCCCCTTACTCTCCCAGTCCTCTTTTCCCTGTGTCATCTGAGGGGCTGGATGCCAGCCAGAGCTCTGCCTTGCTCCAGCCTCGGGGTGGGACAGCTTTTGTATGTGGTCCCCATATGCCTGTGGTGAAGGCCCCATCCTCAGCCACAAAGTCTCTTTCCCTGAGAGAGCCTCCCTGGTGTCTTACCCACCTGGCTAGCTCACCTTTTTTACACTTGACCCAGAACGCAGCCAGCCCCCAGGCTACCTTCAGACATTGGGTTTCTGGTCTCAGTGAAGAACAAACCTATGACTCATGGGAAACTTTCTCCTCTTAGAGGAGCGAGGAACAAACTTGGGCCTCAGTGACTCTGTGCCAGCATTGCCACAGAACAAGGAAAGAAACACAAGCTCCCCCTTGTAGGGTGTTCAGCTATGCAGAGACATTGAAGTGTGCCGTGCAGGTTTTCTGGGGGGTGGGATTATGGGTGATTTTCCTTTCCTTTCCTTTTT
>NW_004524604.1:20085768-20099872 GCF_000260255.1 Octodon degus | reverse complement strand
ATGTTTATATGAAGTGTAAAGATCCCTTTTTATTTAAAATAAAAATGTGTGAGCAATTTCAAGGGTGCTGAAGTTGAAAACATTTCTAAGCACACTGAATTTGTAACCTGAACCCATGGACTGTATTGGTTCCCTGATTACTGAGATCTTATAAACTCTCAGAAATCAAATTTACACATTTGCGTGACTGGCTGTCTTTCACGGGCAAGGATAATAGCTTTTATCAGATTTTCAAATGTGAGGGCAGGGGCACCCCAGACCCAAGAAGGCGATGGAGACAGGGTCTTTTCATAGTTCTATTTGAGGCCTATTCTACTCATCTCTATCATGATTTGAAGTATTCAGGGCTCACATCATCTAGACCAGTGCCTCCTTTGGGTTGAGGCCAGTTACCAGCAGCCCCCTGAGGAGTGTCGGATTTCCTGACCTATCTAGCTGCAACTGGGGCTTTAGCTCAGGGCAGCAGTGATAGTCACCCTACTCTCAGTAGGTGGATAAACATATGTCCCAGTAACCAGTGTTGGAGAGGAGGGGTCAGCAGGGAGACATCCGCTTGGATATGCTGAGTCCCCAAACCCCGCATGACCAGGCTCAGCAGAGGTGCCTACTAAATTCTTCCCAGTGTGGTTCATCATGAGGCAACATGAACAATTGGAGAACATGAAAAAAGTTGGAGATATGTCATGGCCTCAAGTGGCTAGATCACAAAGGGACTTCCGGGTTCACCTGTTAGGTCATTGTTGTCCGTGTAAAGCCAAGCATCCCATTGTCTTCAAATGTGAGCTTCCACCCTTTACCTGGACAGCTGGATTCCACCATTTAAACTCTTCTGGACAAAAGCAGATAACAGAACTGTGGGCGCTGTGTTGTGGTTCTGGTTTTCACTGGCAATTACAGCATACATGTTTAGATTCCATACAAGGTGGAGACAGGGTGGGCATTTAAGATAATTTAGTGGACTGAGGAGCCCTGGGGGAATTGTGGGAATGGACTGTTAGCACAAATCATCATTCTTTGGCAGACTGATGATGAGAGAGTTCCTAAGCATTGTAGATTATCAGGAGGAGCACATTGGAGAAACAAGGCGGTAGGAGTGAGGGTTTTCAATCATAGAAGGCGCTATCACTCACAAACCAAATGTACTCAAGGGAACAGAAATCTGATAGAATTGAGACAGCCCAGAGGGGAAGGGTGACTGGCTTCTTGCTTTTCTGTGATGGGCATGAATGCAGGAGCTCAGCATCCTTTCCTGATTGCAGGGGGAGTGAACACCTTTCAAGAGCCTGTATGGAATGGGAGTAGCCATATTCAGGGCTTAGTCTGGAAGTGGCATTTCCTGGTCCCCCACCACATTCTGCTCACAGGTGGCCTCTCACCTCATCCTCACCACCACCTCATGTAGGCATCATTGCTGTCTCTTACTGATGTAAGAGATAAGGCTTAGCGGCTCAGAGATGGTTGCTAAGGTCACAGCAAGGTCACCAAGCCAGAGCAGAACCCATGACCCCTACCTGTGCCTTTGGCAGATCAGAACCACAGACAGCCATGGCAGCAGAGATGATAGAACAGACTTCGGTGGAGTCCCAAGGAATAGGAGACTGTGGTCCCCTAAGGAGGTGACACCTTGAGGTTGAGGTCCCAACAGGAGCAAGGCAAGCATCGGAGCTAAGAAGATAAAAAGCATATGATGGGGCCAGCTGTTGAACCCCGAAGGTTCTTTGTCAGTGTAGTCAATGGCATGATTTGTAGGGCAGTTGAGCATATAGACAAAGTTAAGCCAACACTCTAGACCTCTGTTCACATTTCCTAGGAGACTGGTGAGTCCCTGTTGCCAAATTTAATCTACAAAGTATATTGTGTAGTCAGTGGAAGAGGTGACTACCAAGTCACATCAACATGGGGATGGTGGGAGGTCTGGATACCACCTGACTCCCATTACAAATCAGGGTCTCAGATGGGGTGGCACTGGGGAAGAACCCATCCCCATGGTGTGTGGATGTCTCACAGAAGGATGGGGAGTGGTGAGCTATCCCAGCTGCCCCTGCTCCAAGTCAGTGCATGAGAGCTCACATGCAAAGGTTAAGGCAAGTTTTGGTGGAAAGAGGCCAGGAGTGCAGGGGGATTTTAGTCTGTGCCTGCTCAGGGCCTTGATATGGGGAGGTGAACTGTGACCATAGGCATTGGCCTGGGCACTTGGCAGAGGACACTGGGCTGTCTTTGTGAGAATCAAAGTGGCTCCCAGTTAACGAGCTGGTAGCAGGCTGCAGGCTGGGACACACCTGCTGACCCCAAGGATCACTGAGGCTGCAGGGACAACTAAGGTGGCCCAAAGCCTGAGTACCAGACAAGCAGTCATGCCTGGTTTACCATGCTGCTAAGCTCTGATCTGGTCCTGACTCTGGGCCCTTTTGCTCCTTTCCCCTACTCGTGGGTATCATCAATAAAATAAACAAAAGCCCAGATAAGGATATCATCTTTAGATGAAATATCTCCTCATAGTGCATAGTTCTGGCTGCTGGGCCAAGACTCTTGTCATTCTTGCCTGAGACTATTGTTGACCGCTCATAGTGACTTCTCTTTTTTTTTTTTCCATAATTTTATTGAGCAATAAATAGCAATGAGACAGTTTCAAATCAAATTGGTAGGATGGTTCCAATAATTAACACATTGCATGCTGCCTTCCTAGTGGTTATTTGTTGTACAAGATGCAGACATGATATCCTATTTACAAACACAATTAGAACAAATCCCTTTATTCCTTGAATTGAAAGAATATAGCTATATATTTATCCTAACCATTTTGAATACACAGATACAAAAATGGTCATTCATCTATATCTCCTTTTCTCATTTAGTTCCATCATTTAAATATTATAGGTGTGTGAACTCAACAAAATATTCCAAGAGTCCAGTAGTCCATAATAGTACTGGGTCTTCCACTTGACTGGCAATGTCAGAAGTTGTTGACCTGAGTCCCCTAAAGCTCAACAAAACAACATGGCTTTATTTCTTGTACTTAGTTTTTATACTTTTCTGCTGGATGGTTAAGACCAAGATAAAGCAGGACCTATGTAACAAAGATTGTAGCTTTTGGATCTAATAAGGTCAGTCAAATCCTCTCAGGATTTATCCTGAGATCCTGTACCTCAGATTGTAGATCCTTTGTCATTGTCAGCCATGTGGATGAGTCACAGCCATTGCTTGGCCAATTTGCTGTCTGTGAAAGCCTGAGAGAATGTTTTCTTTCTATGTGACTCTCCTTATGAACACTCTATATCATCGATCACTTTGCTCTTTGGCCCCTTAATCTCCTTGGTCAGAAAATTTGGGATCATAGTGACTTCTCAATGTTACCTGTATAGCTGAGCCATTCCCAAAATGTATGGCCAGGGCTGGAGAGATAGCTCGGTGGCCTGAGCTCCTGCCTGACAAGCACAAAGACCTGGGTTTGATCCCTAGTACCACATGCTGTGCTGGCCCCCAGAACCAGGAGTGGTGGCACATACCTGTAATCTCAGCACTGTGGAGGCTGAGACAGGAGGATCACTATGAGTCCAAGCTGTGTAGTGAGACCCTGTACCAAATAAATATTTTTTTTTAATTAAAAACCCATGGTCAGGGAATACAGGGGTCACTATGGCTGACAAGACCATTTCTCCTTATGGTAGAAATGCTTTCTGTTCCCTGTCTCTTACTAAATAATGAATGGCAGATGACTGAGAACAGATACATAGACCCTAGGCTGAGGAGCTAGTTAACAGGCCTGGCCTTGCAGGGTACAGGACCTCAGGCAAGCCCTTTGATCAGCTCCCAGAGTCCATGCCTGGCTTCTGGGGTCTCTTCCTAGCATGAGGGCCAGTGCTGGAAAAAGCAGATGATGAGTCAGATTGGCTTGAACCTGAGTCACAACTTTGGGGGTGTCCGCTAATAATGTCAGCCAAAATACCCTCTGCCCATTTGGTGAGAGGAGCAGAGAGACATTTACTAGTTGCTTCTGCCCAGGAAGATGCCTTTGAGATAACATTCTCTGCCATTTCTTTGAGATTGAGATCCTGTCGGCATCTTTATACAAGAGCATTGTAGATATGTGGACAGGAAGAAAGAGATGAAGATGTGGTAGCTGATAGATATCGTCCTTCCTGCTTGTATTCACACCATAGAGGAAGGGCACGTCCTCTGGGAGGCATTCCTCATCAGTAAAGGATGCCTCTGCTGTTACTTCCATTGGCTTTGGTGGCACTGTGGCCCCAGGGCTCTGATTAGATGCCAGGGTTTTTTTTACCTATATAATGAACTTGCGCTCTTTCCACTGACTTCCCCGCCCCCATGCTAAGGCCCCACAGCCCATTTCTCTTGCCTGATGACATCTGAGCTGCTCTCACCTGCTTGGGGTCACCAGAGTTTCTGATTGTCCCATGAGGCAACTGGAAGATCTGGGAACCTAGATGAGGTCTTCTGGGACAAGTAGCGTCCCAGAGTCCCTAGGCCAAACTGTCTCCCATCTCCCAGCTTCTATATCCATCTCTCAACTCCCTTTGTCCAGAAAGCAAGACCAGTCCCAAGGAGCACATGGAGCAAGGGGCGCAGTGCTAGGGCAGAGGCAGGGCCAGCCTGCAGGCTCCTGCCAGTGTGTTTGCCTGTGAGTTTCATGGGGACCAGAGGCTTACCCAGGGCCAGCTTGCTGTCTCCTGTCCACCTTGGTGGCCTGGGTTGCATCACCTCCAGAATGCTAAGATAACCACTTTACCTCGTGCTTACATGAGGACTCAATGAGCTCTTTCATCATCTTTCATGTAATACCTGGGCAGTTTAGCAAGATGCTGTCTCAAAATTTTAAAAAATGCCGAGAATATAGTTACCTGGGTTCAATCCTCAGTACAAAAACAGCATGGAGGGCTGAGGAGATAGCTCAGTGGTCCAAGTGCCTTCTGGCAAGTGCAAGGACCTGGGTTTGATCCCCAGTACCACATGCCATGCTGGACCCACCCTAGGCCTGCCAAACCAGCCACCAAAACTGGGCATAGCGGCACATACCTGTAATCCCAGCACTGTGGAAGCTGAAACAGGAGGATCACTATGAGTCTGAGCTGCATAGCAAGACCCTGCACCAAAGACATACGAATTTTTAAAAATTAAAAAAAAAAAAAAAAAAAAAGCAGAGAACACAGTACCTGGATCAGAGCAGACCTTCAGTGCAGCAAGCATTTTTGGAAGGCCTGTCAGGTGCCAGTCATTGATGGATTTAAACATGCAAGAGGCATGGTCTTGGCCCTCTGGATGTTTGGGATGGTGGAGTGACAAACTAGGACACCCTCAGTTATGCATACTGTTGCGTGAGGCTAACAGCAGCCAGAACTGGAAGGGATCATAGAATTGGGATGTGGAAACCTCCTGAGATTCAGGGTAGGCTTCCTGGAGGAGGTAGCTCCAGACACAGGTTGTAGAGTGGGTCATTATCAGGAAGCAGGGCAGGTGGGCTGAGAGTTGCAAGCAAACAGCTAGCATGGAGGAGAAACGTGCAGCAGGACTGGCTCTGAGCACCTCAAAACCAAGTTGTGTGGCAGGGTCCGGATGGAGCTGCAGGGACTTCTCACCCCTACCAGTACCAGCCCACCCTCCATGTCTGGGCCTCAGAGCTATGTATGAATGTCAGTAGTTGGAGGCTCCACACAGAGGCCCATGTGGACTGGTAATATGTCCTGCTGACTGGCAAGACGCACATAGTACAGGGTGATCTCAGCAAGTTGAACCAATGAACAAGGCCAACAATCACAGGCACCACAGAAAAGAGCAAATAAAATATGTCTGGATGAAAGGCCTCCTTTCTAATAATGACCAAATCTTTATCTGCGGCTTTCAAACTACCACTTCCATGAGTAATGTAAAGGTCATTGGAGCCAACCACTATGGTTCCCAAATGTCAGCTCCCAAGGGCCTTCTCACTTGCTTATAGATAAGCCAGGGACATCCAGGATCCCATGCTGCCCCCTGCTGTCCTTCTGCCACTGGTCTTATGAGATCTCCTTAACTGCCCCTTTCCCAGGCCCATGAGAAGAGAGGGTGTACCATAAGCATGACCAAGGGCCTGGATGTGGATTCCATAGAGTCCAGGACTGAGGGTGCCACTCAGCCAGAGGGCCAGTCACTCGGCCACCACCATGAGACGCCTGCTGTTCCATAGTCTCTGACAGTAAATCCGCAATAGTAAATTAGCTCCACACACCTGAGCTGTGTGTTAGCCTTTCTAGTATGTTCTAGCTATGGGATGACGGTAGCTAAAGGGCTGGTTTCATGCTGGTGAAGGGCCAGTTCTGTAGCTTCCTGACTGTTGTTTTCATAACACAAGTAATGCATGCACATATATGTGTATATCTAGACATTATAGAAATATGTGTATAATACCTGTAACGTGTGTCTAGTATAATATAGATACATAAACATGTGGTGGGTATATCAAGAAATGTAGCCGTTATACAAAAATACTTTTCACACCCCATGCCATCCATTCTTCAGAGGAAACCACCCATATCATGAGGGATATCCTTCTATACACTGTTCTATGCATTTACATAATAAATGCCTGAATGTTTGTAGTGTTTTTTCTTTAACCAAAAAGGATTCTTTTAGTATACTGTGGCTTGGTTCATTCACTTCACTCATTTTATCTTTGATTTCTGTCCCATTTTCAGTGGGGTGGAGACTAACATAGATTGGATGAAACTCTCTAGTCTGTTAATGATGGGTGTTTAGGTTACTTTCCTCTTTTTTGTTGTTATAGACAACACTGCCATCAGTCTCTTTGACCCTACATCTTTGAAGATGGAAATTGATATCATTTTCTCAATAACAAAATTAGCATACATATAAAACATAACACATATAAAACACCGACGGAACCCATCCAGGTTGTTCCGGTCCCACTTGTTCCACCGATGTGTGGCACTCTCTGATTCCTCACACTCTTGCTGCTCTTGGATATTATTAAAACATGGTTTTCCAATCTGATGGGAAAGCAGTCATAACCATTTGTTTCACTTTGTATTTCTTTAATTATGAATAGCCTGAGTATCTTTTCATGCTTATTGACCACTGATGTGTATTTTTCTGTAACTAGCCCATTCATCTGCTTTCATGACTTTTCAGTTGTAGGAGTCCTATGTGTTGCAAATATTTTTTCCTCAGTATATTGTTTGTCCATCTTTGTTTATGGCATCTGTTTTGTTTATGGCATCAGTGACCAAAAGGAAGTATTAAAAATTTAGGTAGAAGAATTAGGGAATTTAAGCTGATTTAGATAGTGATTGGTCTATTAATATATATTAATATGTATTAGTAGGCCTTTTATAAAAGTTAAGTAGACCTTGGACACACTGATTTTGTATATTCCTCTCAGAGGGTAGATGCTGAGAGTACAACAGTTCTGGAAAATCTGAGGTGCTACAAAGATGCTCCCCAAGATGGAAAGATTGGGGACCCTAGGACAGGGGCCATCTGGGGAGGGACAGGTGACTGGAGCAGCCCGGCTGCCATTCTTGCTGACCAGCATCCATAAGCAGAAAGAGCCCGTCTACTGCTGTCCATCACCTCTTACAAGGAAGAGAAGCCCAACTGCCTATCATGTCCTCTTCAACTCTAGCCCTATGCCCACCCTACTCAGGGATAAGGACACTCTGAGTGACAACCTGATCCCACAGGGACAGGGCTCACTGACAGAAAAGGGGTGCCAGGTGGGCAAATATAACAGACTACCAAGACCCACACTTGACTCCAGGGGCTGGGGTGGGGAGGGCCAGCCTGGAAGTAAAGGCATGCACACGGCTCAGGGCTCTGTGTACCGATGCTGGGTCCACACCTTCCTTCAGTGGTCTCATGAGGGTTAGCAGGCAGATGCTGTGGTTGGGACCAGAGAGGCTGAGAATGGAGGTGTATCGAATACTCCCTTGAGTGACTTAGCAGGCACTCTGCACAGATCTGTCCTCCTTATTACTGCCAGGGAGTCAGGATGAGGCTATCAGGCCCAACGAACCGAGGGTAGAAACAGGTATGGTGGTGCGCACTGTAACCCCAGTTATTCAGAAGGCTGAGGCAGGAGGATCATAGCTTCAAGGCAAGTTTGCACAACTTAGCAATACCTGGTCTCAAAAAAGAGGTTGTGGGAGTAACTCAGTGGTAGAGCACTGGCCTAGCATGTGCAAGGCCCAGGGTTCAATTCCTAGTATCACATAATGCAAAAAAGGAATTGGGTGCATGTTCTCCACTTGTCTAGACCACCCCCAGTACCACAGTCCTACTTACTGGTGAGCAGAGGGAGGCGGTGCAGAGTGGGCAGGGCTGCGAGGACCGAGGCCCCCTGAGGAGGGTGAAGCCAATGTCTTCTGTACTCAGACCATCCCAGCTTCTGCGGAGGGAACAACTAACGGTGACGTTCAGCCCCACTTGGGCCGCCTCACTGCCCCTCAGGTGTTGACTGCGTGGTCCTGACCTGCTCTGCTGTCCTTGCAGTGCACCTAATCCCCATGTCGACAGCGAAAGATGGATCGAGCAGCAAGAGCCGGAAGAGGATCCTGCCCGACCCAGTGACGGAGCCCCGGGTGGCCGACCCCGTGTATGAAGCTCTTCTGTACTGTAACATCCCGAGCGTGGCCGAGCGCAGCATGGAAGGTAGGCCGGCTGTGCCACCCCGCACAACCTTGGTGCCCATGACACCCAGGTCACAAGTGGCGCCTGAGTGCTTCCCGTTGTCATGATCCCCAGGGTGTCATCAGCGAGGTGGAGAGATGACCTTGGCTAGGTATCAGGGATGGTAGGGAGTCTTTCTTTTTGCCCTGCTATGTTTCAGAGCGGATTTAAAGCTGAGGCTACTGTTTCCAGTGTCCCTGCGAGCCTCCCCTAGTCTGCATGTGGGTGAGGCTGTGTGAAGAGTCTGCCCACCTCTGACTGCCTTCAGCCACGCCCACCTCAGCGCCTCCCTGTCCTGTCCTGAGGCCTGGGACAGGCAATCCTCTGTTGCACCTCATGAGGCTCCTCCTCACAGCAGCCCTGCCCACGGACAGCCTGGGCCCCTAGGCAGCAGCTCTTCGGGCTCTTAGCATCCCCTGCTGCTGCCTCCTCTTGATTCCTGGCAAGGGTTGGCCATTCTCTCCCTCAGCACTTTTGAAAAGGAGTGACATTTACTAAATAATAACCAGACAATGTGCTTCTCTCCTCCAGGCCATGCCCCACATCATTTTAAGCTGATCTCGGTGCAGGTGTTTATCCGCCATGGGGACAGGTACCCCCTGTACGCCATTCCCAAGACAAAGCGGCTGGACATTGACTGCACTCTGGTGGCTAACAGGTAAATTGCACTACTTTTAACCGTCACTTTCTAGCGTCTGCTGTTTCCTTCTGTGGAGTATGACAGCAGGGAAGGCACTTGTCCTTGGTCAGTGCATCCTGTTTGGAGGAGCCTGACCTTCAGAGCACTGAAGGCCACCATACAGGTGAGAAGACTGAAGCCCACAGAGACAAGGACAGGTGTGTGAGGCACTCGGGTAAACTGAGGATTGAGTTCAGTCTGAGGCCTGCTCGCTCGTCTTGCTACTCTTCACTCGGAGGAAACTGGGATGCAGTGCAGTGAGCACTGGGTTAGGAATCCTCCAACCCAGCTCGGCTGCCCCTGGGGTCCTAGGAAAGTGTCTTGGTCTCTGAGCTCTGCCTCCCATCTCTGAAATGGGGCTGCTGCTGCTGCTGCTGGACGGAGGGAAAAAGGAAGGGACGTGATACACGGGAAAGATATGTTGCCAGATACAAAGCTGTAAGAAGCTACACAGCATTCCAGCCATTTAATTTTTCACAGCCACAAAGGCAGTTTGGACTTGGTTAAAAGCCATTAGGATGAAAACTAATTGAACCTAGAACTGAAATTGCACGTATAGAAGTGGCACGCCCTAAGGTTAAAAGCACAGTTACCCATAAATTGATGGGCCTGGCCTGAGTGAACGTGTCTGGGGGCACATAGCATCCTGAGCAGAGCTTACTTAGTAAGATTCAGGAGATCCTGGAGGGCAGTGCCCACTGCAGAGACAATAGTTTGATGGAATGCTCGCGGAGTGCCCGCCTGCCAGGGCAGGGCCAGCCTGGGACAACTGTGCGTTGCCTTGCCCCACCCAGGCTCTTTTTTAAAAATGGCATAAATCCAGGGACTTCAGCTTAACTCTTTGCTGGCTACTAGTGTGGGGAAGAATAAGCAACCCCTTGTGTAAAAACAGCAGAGGCTCTTGCAGACCCTCCCTCCCTCTGGGGCCACAGTGCTGGCCGGCCAGGTATAGAGTCCAGCCCACTAAGAGGACTGTACCGACCCCAGCTCTCACTCCAGGCCGAGTCCCCACCCTCTAGCCTTTAGTGCCAGACTCTCCACTGAGATCTTCTGCTGTTCAGTCCCCCATATCTTGCTGGGTCCTCTCCCTTCCTGCCTTTCTGCCTGCTGTACTTTCCTGTCCTCCATCCCTGCTTGGCCAATGCCTACAGCCCTTTGAGGCCCTGTGAGTCTTCCTCCCCTGGGAAGCCTCTGCTGGTATATTCATGCTGGAGTGGCTCTGCAGCTCTGTCAGCTGCTGACCATGGCTGACTCGCACTGAGCAGGAGCAGGACAGCAAGGGTGACAGCACAGCACAGATCAGCACAGCACAGGTCAGAGTCAGAATGGAGCTACCTCTCCAGTTGCCTTGGTGCTAAGGCAAAGGTAGAGGTTGCTTGTGCTGGGGACTACCCCCTAACTGACTGGCCCCTGGGGCTGTGCTCAAGCATGTGGGGTGGGGTGGGGAACTCACCAGGCAAGTAGTTTCTCCATTCAGCAATGCAGAGTTTCAGGGTGTAAATGGCTGGCAGAGTGCTTGCTTCAGCGGCACATATACTAAAATTGGGATGTTACAGAGAAGATTAGCATGGCCTTTTTACAAGGATGACACACTAGCAACTGGCATAGCCTTGTTCTTGCTCTCTGGATGGAACTGATCATTTGAATAGCTGCAGAGAGGAGCTATTCCCTGAAGGAAATAGCTCTAGTAGAAGCACTAGTACCCTGAGCCAGGAGGAAACAGGGCCACCTCAGGTGTTCTGTGGACAGTGACATGCTTCCACCCCAGCAGCAACCAGTGTCTGCTCTCTTCTTAACTGGGCTGCATAGTCCCAGGAGAATTTTGACTCACACCAGGTGTCTGTCCCCAAGACTAGCCAACTATTGCTACAAGGTCTTAAGAGTCCACACTGTCTCTTCTCAGAGAGGGGTTCATTGGCAAGAGTGCACTGGCAGAGAACAGGGCTTACACTCGTCTCTACCCTCTCCAGATGTGGGCTTCTCCGGGACTGAGCTGCTCTGTTTCACCAGACCCACCCCGAAGCCTGACATGGAAGAGTTGTTGGACATTTGCTGTGGCATTTGCTGTCTAGATGACCCCCAAACACCTCATGCAGTCATAGCTTGGGCTTTTCGGAGGTGGCTGGATTGAGGATATGTGATACGGATTAAAGATGTAGTACTGGAATTAACAGTATGTGATGATAGAATGTAGGGACTCATTGGTCTCTCCATGTACCTAGGGAGAAATGGTGGCAGGAATAAAGAAAAGATAAAGACACAAGAACTGATTTCAGGTGGAAGCCTATTTGCTTGATGGGCAAAGGACCCTAACAGCAGTAGGGGCATTTATTTATACTCTTGCAAAGTTAGTATCACAAGGCACAAGGTTGCCTAACAACTAATAGCTGACACTGAGTGGGCAGGATGCTTTTCTCAAGACTGACGCAGCTTGACTGCTTTAGGCACTGTGGCCTTGTCCTGCCCTCACCCACATGACCAATTTCCAGCTTTAGCTGCCCCCAACATCTCCTCCTTTTCTGTTTTTGGTGTTAATGATGAACATTCAGTTGCAGTTGGAGAAGCTGTGTTTGGAGAACTCTGTTGAAAACATTTTCATTCTTTATGAACTTATTCATTTAGGTTAAAGATTTCCAGTCCAAAGATTTTTTGTACTTGTAGATAGCAATTTAACCCTTTGCAGCCCAATAATCTGTAGCAATAGTGAGTTACCAGGACAGCAGGCAATTGTCAGAAGTTTACTGATTTGAACCTTTTACAGCTAGCATATTATTATGGCATTGCTTTCCACATCTCATGATTATACTTTTTTGCTGGATGGTTAAGACCAAGTTAAGATAGCTCAGCAAGATAGCTCAGCAGCATAAGCACCTGGCAAGCTCAAGGTCCTGAGTTTGATCCCTGGTACCAAAAGAAAGATGAATTTAAGGTGAGACCTATATAAATGAAAATTAACATCCTGCTATCTATCAACGTCAGTTAAAATTCCTCAGAATTCACCTTGGAGCCAATTACAGCACCTCTTAGATCTTCTGTCAGTGTCGGCCATCTGGGTGAGTCACAGCCATTGTTGGCTTTCTATGAAAGCTGGGGAGATTTTTTTTTTTTTTTCTCTCCAGGTGATCTCCATAGGCACCCTAAACATCATAGAATCACTTTCCTCTGTGGTCCAATAATCTCCTTGATCAGAAGATCAGGGATTTAAAAAAAAAAAAATCACGGATTGAACCAAGTTTCAGGTAGTCACAGCAGAGATTCTCTTATGTCCTGAGTCCTCACTGACCTTGGAGGTTTAGGGCCAAAATATCGGCTATCTTCTTAGCCCCTCTATCTCTAATTTTTGGTCTCCAAGCCACAGTTGTTAAACATCCAGAAGAGAAACTTAATGACTTTATTCTGTAACAGAGGCAGTAAGCTTAACATTACTGTCTATCTGAATATCAAACACTTTAGAACATAAAGTGGAATTGTTATTTTCTAGTAATCATTGATATTCTAATATTTAAATCCTTATTGAATGTTAACTGACAATAATTACATATTTTATACAGAAATTTAGAAGCCAAAACCTACATAACATTGAAGCATGACAATCCTGGCATACTTAAATTTTCGTACTTAAATTTTCAATTTTGTAACTTACTTAAATTTTCATTTTGACATGACATAGCCTTTTTAATCAATCATCTCTATCTAATACATAAGAAACTTTTACCTATTTGTTGTCCTTTAATGGGATATACATCACAAGTTTTTTGTTAAAGGCAGAGGTCTGAATCTGAAAGAAAAGTCTTATCATAGCAGCGATTCTTGTTTTATATTTTGGAAGACCTGTACATTCAGAATCATGAATACATTTAATACACCATGAGATTAACAATAATGAATTACCAAACACATGTGAAAACGTTTGTTTCTTTCTCCTTTTTTAATCTTTTATTGATTTATTCATTTGGTCAGGGTCTCACTATGTAGCACAACACGCCTGGGATTCCAGGGCCAGCAGGGCATGTGGTACTGGGGATCGAACCTGGGTCCTTGCCCTTGTCAGGCAGGTGCTTAGACTGCTGAGCTATCTCCTCAGCCTTGTTTGTTTCTTAATTTTGTTTTGTATTAAGAGCATCTTTTTTAAAAAAATTTTTATTTATGTGGGGGGGGGCCAGCTCAGCCCACCAGGGGGCGGGGCTAGCTGGCATGTCGTGCTGGGGGATTGAACCGCCGTCCCTGTGCTTTGCTAAGCTTGTTCTAAGTAGGTGCTTTAGACCACTGAGCCATCTCACCAGCCCCCAAGAGCATCTTTTATGAGAAAACTTTATTATAGTTTTTCTGAAAAATTTTGTCTTTTCCAATGAACAAATTATTGGGGGTATCTTCCAAGAGACTGTGGAGATTATTGGGGGCTCCTCAATGAACAAAGGTTGACCACTCCTCTATTCACTAATTGGAGTCTTATCCAGAAATCTCTCTCCACCATATGGAATTTTGTTATTATCTGAAATTTTTTGATGACCTGTGAGTAAACCAGTTTTTATATTACTTAGACCAGCTGGTAATTCAAGAGAAATAATGCTTTTAAATCGGTATCCCAATTTGTATTATAAACAAATGATGAAAGAAAAAATTGTTAAGCTCAAATAAGAGGAACTGCTGTTGGTGTTTGTAAGTAGGATCACAAGTCTGCATCTTGTACAGCAATTAACCACTAAGAAGAATATATGCAGTGTATTATTTGTTGAAACTGTACTT
>NW_004524604.1:20054885-20082998 GCF_000260255.1 Octodon degus | reverse complement strand
TATGTCTTTAAGAGTTCCTCCTACTTTCTCTTCCAGGAGATTTAGTGTCTCTGCTTTAATGTTTAGATCTTTAATCCATTTTGACTTTAATTTAGTGCATGGTGATAGACCTGGGTCAAGTTTGAGTTTTCGGCATGTAGAGAGCCAGTTTTTCCAGCACCATCAAATATATTCTTGACCCAATTGAACTATAGTAACTATTACAATTTTTAGAAATTTATAAATAGAATAGTCAGATTTTGTCACTTGTAAACTAATAGATATCTCTTATCAGAAAATATTGGAAGGAGTAGAATCTTTTATCTGTAATGAATATGTATATTTTGTATTTTATTTTGTCATAAGAATATTAATAACTTTCAGCTCAGTTATCTCTAGATACTCCATCACCTGTTTAGACCTTAGATTTCTCAATTTTGTCAGTTCTTTCAATAGGCCACAGGTTGAATCTAATCTCATTAGTATCAACTTCTTCTGCAGATCTGGTATCATGGTATAACCTGATAGCATATTCTGGTACCCAGATATGTTGTTCAGCATTCTCTAAAAAAAAACACAAGCACACCCTCTTTCCCAGATTTGCTTTTTTTCTTCTTTACCTGATTGAATTGTCTTTCTGCTGCTGTACCTTCATCTTTTGTAACATTTTTAAAATTTAATACTATGTATTGATAAGTGAAGTGGGAAGGATTGAGTCACTCTTGTGTTTTTGTAACTGATTGTACAATAAGAAACCTGTATCCTATATTTTGGAGGAGGAAGCCATCACATAACCTCCCTTAACCTATTATGTGACTCATCTATGAAAAAGAGCAAATAAATTTAACTTATCTGGAGGATAATGACAATTAATACCACCAGAGAAATTGGCCCAAAATCTGAATGGAGCTGATTAATATTACCAAATAAAGTCTGAAAATTATTTTATGTTCATCTGAACAGTTTGGGACAGAGTACGTCTTTATTAGATAAATTGACCCAAATAGGAAGAAGTCATCATAGCTTATACTCCTTTGGAGGCCACTGGGCCTGCCACCATTTAAATGGGCTGTCAAAATAAAGTGACTTTTTTTTTTTTCTTTTTGGCAGAACCAGGAATTGAACTCAGGCCCTTGCGCTTACCAGGGAAGCGCTTATTCTACTGAGTCATCTCCCCGGCCCCTGAATAAGGATTTTTTTTTTCTCCGAATGCCTTCAGGGCAGGTTTGGCTGGCTTGAGTTGTGGGGATCGAACCACAGCAATCTGAGCCTGATGGCTTTGTTGAAGCAGCCTCTTAAAGAACTGAGCTAAGGGACAGGCCCCCTAAAGTGACTATTTAAACCTCACTGCTTTTTGACTGCACTCCAACCCTTTATAGCTGTTTGTGAAACATGAAAGCTTTTCTATACCAATTTAATTTAGGACTGTAAAGCAGGCAGTCAGCCTTATTAGGAATCAAAAGAACCTTAAGTAATCTTTTTAAATATTCCAATTATTATAAATCTTAGGAAATGTGATTGTTTTTAACTAACGGCAAAATGGTTTTATCTTGAGGCTGGAAACCGCTTTTTAAATTAATCACTTTAAGGAAAAAATGTAAATGTAATTTTCTTTTAGAGTCAGTTGTAATGGGAAAAGAGAACTGCTCTGTTTCCTGCAAGGCTGTAGTCCCTGTTCCCTATGGAATGGCCCTTCCTATCCTTCCAGGTCGGCAGTCTAGCACCTTTGTTACCATGGGCCTGCAGCTGCCGTACCCGGAGGCATCCACACTTGTATCTGAAAGCCCTGTAGACACCTTTTTCTTTTCTTTTAAATAATTCATTCCTATTTTTTGCCCAATATATCCTTTTTATTTATAATTTTAAATTTTTTATCAAAGAAACAATGCCCCGTTGAGTGATAAGAGAGTCTGGACTGATTGCAACAGTGTTTTGAGTAGACTGAACCATAAACTTGATTTCCCCACATAATCAGCATCAACACCAGATGAAACCTGGAGACCTCTTTGTGTTGGGGCTCTGCCTCTGCCACTTTTACTGTGCCGCCTCAGGGCTGGGCGAGCTTCTAGCAGTGGCTTGATTGTCTTAGTACTAGAAATGGGCTCTGTCACCCATGTTCGCCTCCCCAAGCTTCTCAGGGGCTATGGCCTTGTAGCCAAGGCTACTGTGCACAGCCACTATGTGTCCAGGTTGTCACATTGGTTCTCACCGCTGGATGTCCCACTTTTTGCCTGGCTTTCAAGCATAGGCGCTATTTTGAGCCGAATAAGTTTTCAGTGCCAATAGCACAGCAAACGCCAAGGCAAGAGCCCATAATAGTATTGGGTCTTCCACTTCATTGGCAATGTCAGAAATTGTTGACCTGAGTCCCCTACAGCTCAACATAACAGCATGGCTTTACTTCTTATACTTAGTTCTTATACTTTTCTGCTGTATGGTTAGCACCAAGGTAAAGGGGCTGGTGAGATGGCTCAGTGGTCAAAAGCACCTACTTAGAACAAGCTAAGCAAAGCACAGTAACTGTGGTTCAATCCCCCAGCACCACATGCCAGCCAGCCCTGCCCCCTGGTGGGCTGAGCTGGCCACACACACAAAAAAAAATGAAATAAAATAAATAAATAAATAATTCAAATGCCAAAAAAAAAAAAGACCAAGGTAAAGAGTTGTAGCTTTTGGGTCTGATAAGGTCAGTGGAATCCCCTCAGGATTTATCCTAAGATCCTATACCTCAGATTGTGAACCTTTGTCAGTGTCAGCCATGTGGATGAGTCACAGCCATTGCTTGGCCAGTGTGCTCTCTGTGAAAGCCTGAGAGAATGTTTTCTTTCCATGTGACTCTCCTTAGGCACACTCTACATCATCAATCACTTTCCTCTTTGGCCCCATAATCTCCTTGATCAGAAAATTTGGGACACTACCGAGTTAACGTTATGTTACAGTACAAGTTCTCATATGTGCTGAGTCTTAATTGACCTTGGTAAGCTAAGGTCAAAACTTTGGCTTTCCTTGCGGCCCTCCTTTTTCTCTAATTTTAGTTTGCAAACTTAGGTTGTTAACCCTCCAGAAGACAAGCTTATTGTTATTATCATACAACCTAGGCTGTTAAGCTTAACCTCACTATCTGTCTGAATATCAAACATCTTAGGCATAACATGGAACAGGTATTTTTTATCAAGTATTGATATGTTGAACTTAAGTCCCTACAGAATATGATGAAAAAACATTTAAAAATTAGAATATATTTTAAAAATAGGATAAAGAATTATATACTTCTCATGTTTACACATAAGTTCAAAAATCTAACCATATACAACCTTGAAGCAGGACAGTCCCACAATATTCCTTTTCCTGTCGCTTGCCTTCATTCACCACCTCCTTCTTTTTGAACAATCATCTACCCGAAAGACAGCACAGCAGCAACTGGCATGTCATGACAAGCAGCCTGTATTCAGAAGACCAGAATGACAGGCACTCCAAGCATGAACCTACTATTACAGATTACCATCTTCAGTGCAGTTGCTTAGTTCACAGGTATCAGTATATATAGTTTAGACTATGTTATTTTTAACTATAGCTTTCTCCTTTGGTTTCTCCTTGTGCTCATTTATCTCTATGGCCCTACTGAACCCATTTCTAGCCCTAGTGAACTCATTTCTGGCCCTAAAGAGCCTCCATCCCCAAACTTTATACCTGATGTGCCAATATTACCTGCACACGTGGGCTAAATGCTGGCTCTCACCAGTTTGCTTCCCTCCCCTGTTGTGCGCACTTGGAAGCATTCCTCCTGCCCACTTATGTCTTACTGGATGCCCTGTTCAGGCACCAGAATGTAGGAACTTGCTAGTGTCTCACTGTACCCCAGGGAGAAACAGTGACAAGAATGAGGCAAAGACAGACAAGAGCTGGGTTCAGGTAGAGTCCTGTTTGCTTGATGGACAAAGGACCCTAACATCAACAGTAGGGGCATTTATTTATATTCTTGAAAAGTTAATATCATGAGGCACAAGGTTTTCTAGGGACTAAAGACTGACATTGACCAGGCAGGATTCTTTTTTCAAGACTGAAGCAGCTTGACTGCTATAGGTACTGTGGCCTTGTCCTGCCCTCACATACATGATCAATTTCCAACTTCTGCCTGTTCCAACCATAGGATCTCCACATTGGTTGCAAGTGGCACCAATCAAGTCTTACAGTTTATATGGAATATAAAGGGAGAGAAGGAAGGCAGGCTGCTACTACTTGCTGCATTCTGCCTTACCATGAACTGTTTCTCCTCTGTGATGCCTCTCTACCAAGCCACTCTGCTTTGGAAATAGCCAAATATGGACTGAAACTTCTACAAATTGTGAGCTAAAATAAACTTTTCCTCCTTTCACTTTGGGTGTTAGGTAGTTTGTCTCAGTGACAGGAACACTGTGGAATGAGCACAGGACTTTAGTAAAAATCACAGACCATGAGTGTCTCCTATGTTCCTGCCATGTGCTCCATGATGGGTTTAAGCTATGGCCATAGAATTCCCTAAGACCTTTGCAGCCTGTTGGACATTGGCCAAAGCATTTCCCTCTCTAGGTCTCTTACTCCATTCTGAAACAAAGATAATAATATCTCCCTTGTATCACCCCATGAGGTCCACATAAGGTCATTCAGGCTGCGCCACATCAAGGGCCCAGTAAGTGTAGCATCATTGCCCTCAGTAGCCTGGAGGCCTTCAGGGCCTGGCCTCTTTCCCTCTCTGCAATGAATGTGGTCACCAGGCTGTCAGTAGTCCCCTTATGTGGCCACTCCAGCAGCAGAATCCTCTGGAGGAGCCATGTCCAGAGCCGAAGACCATTCACTCTGGCTGCCAGTATTCTTGTCTTCCTCCGCCTCATTGTCATTGTGTTGCCCATCCTCATCTGTAGGAGCTACTTTAAATGGTCTGTGGAAGAGGGCAGAGTGTGCCTGCTTAGTTACCGTAGTCCCCCTGATCCAAGGACTTGCTCTCCACAGTTTAGGTTACCTGTGGTCAACAGCAGTCCAGAAATACTAAATGGAAAATTCAGGAAATGCAGAAGAATGCATTCACCTAGCTTGTATTACTGTATGTTGTTATAACCATTTCCTTCTATTATTGGTGTTCTTGTTGATCTTTTTATGAATTGAACCATATCATAGGTGCCTAACATAAGTTGAGCTGTATCATATGTGTGCAGGTATAGAAAATGTAGTGCATACATGGTTGGATGCAACCTGCAGTTTCAGCAGCCCCCAGGTGCCTTGGATTGTAACCTCTGCAGATGAGGAAGATCAGTGTGCTCAGTGTCATTTAATCAGTTGCATCTTTAAACATAACAGTTGACTTATCCCTGTAAACCAGAACTCAGCATGAGCAGGAACCCCAGGGCAGCGGGCCCACTCTGGACCAGCAACTGTCCCAGGATGTGGGATCTGGGTCCTGCAGCACCTGCTGTCTTTCCAGCTGCTCCTAAGATGGTGGTTCTGTGACCTCCTCATGGGAGGTAAAGCCCAGTGGGTGCTGTTACTCTAGTCTAGGAAAGGAGCTCTCTGGGCAGTAGCTGGGGAAGTCTCAAGCTAAACCCCCCAAAGCTTGTCCCAACAGCTCGGCCATTGCCTGGCTCTGTCCACATCGACCCATCCCATAAGTCACAGGGTTTTTGTAGTGGAAGCTGCCTGTCCACAAATGCCATGTGCTTCATGAGACAGATGTTATTTTTGCCCTCATAGTACTATGCTTAGCAAGCATTAAGGTCATTAGCCAGGTATTTAACTGTGGTCAGTAAATGCATTTTTATATGAATAAAATATGAATCAAATATCCTTCTCTGTATCCAAAAAAGAAAAATATTGACCTTAGTCAGCATTCAGCAAATTTTAGTTTTCTGTTCCTGTCATATGCTAGGTACAGTCTGGATCATGGCCCTGAAGCAGCACCTGAGCAGGCTGTAAATAAAATAAAGACCACTCTATAAAGATCTGGGAACAAATGTCCAGACAGAAGGAGCTGCAAGTGCACAGAGCCTGGGGCTAGGAGAGCTGGGCCTGCTGAATGCCAACAGGACCAGTGCTGTCCGACCTGCAAGAGAACGGGGCAGGACAGGGTTCTGCGCATCACAGGGGAGGCTGTCACTAACCTCAGGGAGCCCACACAGCTCTCCAGAGATGGGCCAGGTCCTGGCACTTGATAAGCTGTACTGAATGTTAGCCATCACAGGTAGAAATGACAGCTGCATTGGGCAAAGAAATGGAAGAGCAAGATCTAGACATGGAAGGGTTTGGCACATTTGGAGATGACCAGAAGAGGAGATGCCAGACCCAGGCTGGGCAGGGAAAGAGAAGTACAGGGGCAAGTTGGTAGTATGGTGAGAGATGGCCCCTTGGGTGATGGGGTTGACCTGGGTAGAGCGGGGTGGGACACAGCTTGGCACGTTGAGGCCCCCGGAGTTAGTGCCACTGGCTCTGAGTATAGACTACAGGCTAGGCCATCTCATGCATCAAGTGCCCTGTGAGGGGTCAAGGGCTTCTGGCACGAAGGCAAGAGGGAGCCAGGCAGTGAGGAGACCAAGATGAAGAGCTGAGCTGGCCGCAATGTGGGCTTGGGCTGGTAGCTGCTGGTGGTGTTTATGCTGCTATGGGAGTGCTTGGAGTTGGAGCTCTCACCTCGAAAATAGCCTCTGAGGGCTTCCTATGTTGTCCTTGGCTCCTTCCCTGTCTGGCCCCCCAATAAGGCCTGTGTGGACACACTCATTAAAGTGACAGGGCACTCCTCTTACCACACCCCCCCTCACTGCCCTCTTTGCCTGGGCAGCTGTTGCCTTCTAACACACATGTATGATTGTCTTTGTGTATTGTCTGTTGCCCTAGGTGAGAATGTAAACTTACCTGAACGCAGGGCATATTGTTTTTGTTCACAGCAACTGTATCTCAAATAGCTAGGATAGTGCCTAATGTAGAAGGGATGTGACAAATGTGTGTTAAATAAATAAATGATGGAGGCTGCAATTCAAAGTGGCAGCAGTAATCGAGGGATTGGGCCTTAGAGAAGATCCAGGTGGGATCCCTAGACTTTGTGTGAGGCTGGGGAGGACAAGAGTAGGGCGAATGCACAGGTTTCAGATAAGGGGTAGTATTGCCCTTGCTTGGAATAGACAGCACAGGAGAAAAGTGGGAAGCTGGGACTGCTTGGGAGCCATCTGTGAGCCCAGTTTCTGGCTGGCAGCACTCCGTGGGCTCAGCAGTACTGTCTTTCCGAGAGGTGGAGGATGGAGGTTCCGCCACTGAAGCTGGGAGCTTGATGAAATTGCAGTCAGAATGTGTGCAGCAAAGCAGGGCCCTGGAAAGCAATGCCCTATTGTTGGCAGCTGGGAGGAAAGCCACCAGCAGGAGAGTGATAGAGAAGAGAGGAGGAGTGCCCTGCATGTAGAGCAGGCGCTACAGAGAGGTGAGAATTGAGGAAAGGGCACTGGATGTGTCTGCTTAGAATTTCATTTGATTGAAATTGTAAGGAACAGATTCTTTCATTGGCTTCAATTTTAAAAATCTGCTGTGATTCCATTCCAGCTTCCAGACAGGTGGTCTGTGCTAAGGAGCGGTTCTGGCCTTGCACCTTTCTCAGCCATCCCCGTGCTGTGCAGACCTCAGGAATGGGTCAGGCACAGGTTGGTCTCGGGGTTCTGGCTGGAGCTCTGTGGCATAAGTAGATATGAACAATGCATGTAAAAGTGTAAGAACTCTGAAGCAAAAGAGTTGAAGGATTTAAATAGTAACCCTTGACTTTCCACTTTTGACTATGAAAGCAGATATCCAAAGAAGTCACAGTTAGAAGAGTTCAGTCTGAACCAAACATCCTCACAGATATAATCATGTCTGTATTAGCAAATCCAAGCTGGTTGCGTCTCTGTGAGACTCAAGAATACAGCGCCTGAAATAACAAAGATGTTGCTGTCTAGCTGGGCACCTGTAATCCCAGCACTCTGGGAGGCTAAAGCAGGAGCGTTCTGAGTTGAAGCCCAGTCTAGGCAACTTAGTGACTTAGCAAGAGATTGTTTCAAAATATAATTAATTAATTGACTAATTAATGGCTGGGAAATAGCTTAGTGTAAAGGTCCTGGGTTCAATCATCGTTACCACAAAAGAAAACAGCTGTTGATGTCTTTGGGTAAAGTCAGGAAGTGATGTTCCTCTCAGGTAGGGACTCAACCAGGTCACGATGGGATCCAGCCTGTTGCTTCCACCATCCTCCAGCCACGGTGACTTGGTGGCTTTGGTTGCTGCCATGACAAAACAGTGGCCAGAGAGAAGGAAGAGAAAGCATGTGAAGGGGTCTCAACCCAGAGATACAGCCTTCCCTTCAACTGGCAAGTACTTAGTTCCCTGGCTCCGCCTAACTCTAGGACCTCGGAAGTGGGATATCACCAAGTTCCCAAGAAGAGGGGAAAAGATTTCAGAGTAGTCTCACCCAAACAGCATTGGCCTTTACTACTTCTATCAAGATCTGCGTGCTGTAAAAGTACTGTGGGAACTCACCATTGGCTGTCACTGCTGTTGTGCAGCATCTGAGGATAGCATCCTGCATAGCTGAGCCATTCTTGAAGATTGCCAGGGCACCAGCATTTCTAAAACTGGCCACAAAGCCATCTCAGATCCTCAGAATTCATCGGCTGGAAACAGCGGGCTGGTCCAGAACATTTGAGCCATGGAGATGGTTGGCATTTCCTTAGGTGGACTCCTATTGGCAGCCTTGTTACTGGCCTGGACATTTTATTTGCAAACATTTGTGTGTGTTAGCCTGAGGCAAAGTGAGAAGAAAATGCTCTCTATTTTTATGGAGAGACATAATTCCCAGCAGCTATATGGGGTGATTCATTAGACTCTATTTTATGTTAGAATTAGTATTGTCTAATTTTAAAACATATTTTTAAAAAGATGGATTCTTTGAGCTTTCTGTTTTTGAAAGATAATAAACTCATTTTGGCAGCAGTTTTTAAAGCATTGCCAAAGTTAATTGGGCTTTCTGACAGCGGGGGTTTGCCATTAGAAGGATTTATCTTTGCTTCTATTCGACGCTGATTCATATTCATTTAAGTTACAAACTATTCTGCCTACCCACGTCTGTAGAGCTGGAAAATGTGTGCATATTCACAGGCATATTCATTATTCAAAGGAAAGGTATCCATATTGACAGATCGTTTCATTATCCAGGGAATTATATACTAGTGGCTAGAAAGATAAGGTCTATCTTGACTTACTTGCATACCTGTAGCAGAAATATAATCTCTGTTCTCATAAATAAACTGACTTTTATCTATAAATGTATTGCACAGTTCTAAAGAGTTGCAGAGTCTTAATTAATTAGCTGGGGCAGGCAGATAGCAAGTTCAAGCCTAACTAGGACAATTTAGCAAGGCCCTGTTTTAAATTTGTGAAAAAAAAATTTAATAGGCTGCAAATGTAGCTCAGCTTGAAGGCCCTGCATGCACTGCCAGGCATTGAAGGCCCTGGATGCAATGCCTGGCACTGCAGAAAAAGGCAGGGGGCAGGGATGGAGCAGGTGAAGATAAGGTGTTCTGTGCATTGGGGAAAAGGAAACGCTGGCTCCATGTGGCCAGGACCACACTGGAGCAGAGAGCCCTGAAGGAGGACTCCCAGCAAGGGAGGATAGAGGGACAAGCCAAGCCGGTTCTTCCCAGCACATGGCAGTGTGGAATGGCCCCAGTGCATCAGCACTGCCAGTGTGGTCAGCTCCTCTCACTGTGGAGAAGACGGGAACAGAGGCCTTGACTGAGCTGCCAGAAGGCCAGTGAGTGCCTGGTTCCATCCAGAGAAAAGCTGGCTGCGAGCATGAAGGACAAAGGGTCGGAGGACAGGTGGCAGGATACCTCTGAGGTGGGAGACACCTGAGGGGTGTCCAGGGCTGGCCTGTGGGGCACTGGTGGTGGCCAGCTGGCTGGACAGTCAGCAAAAAGGCAGAGCGGAGCCCTCGGCGCCATGCTCAGCACAGATGAGGGACCCAGAGCGTACTCGCAGAGGGCTTTTTCTATGCAGTCACATCACCAGGAAATTGGAATTTAAAAGTGATTGAGCAGAGTCTATGGCTGTGGCAAGAAAAGCTGCAGTCTGACTGTCCAAGGGTCGGGCCACTAACTCTCGGTGTTTTCCCTCTAGGAAACCATACCACCCCAAACTGGAAGCTTTCGTTAGTCACATGTCAAAAGGACCTGAGACCGCTTTCGAAAGCCCCTTAAGCTCCCTGCCTCCTTTCCCCAACCACCCTCTGTGTGAGATGGGAGAACTCACACAGACAGGTACGTGTGGCCGCCACCCTCCGGGACCCCCTCCCTCCCTTCTGTCTACCTTCAGTACTCTGGGTGAAGAGCCTGGGGGCCAGCGGGGAGAAGTGGGTGGCAGTGCAAGAAGCTCAGAAGCTCTGAGGTATGTGATTAAACATCTGCTTTCTTCAAATTAAGGTGACCTTTCTTCTTACTACAAAGCCAGTATGTATTTCAGAAGAGAAATTACGAGATGCGCACAGGATGTAGCTCAGTGGCACAAGTGCCTGCCTGGCAAGAGCAAGGTTCTGAGTTTGATTCCTGGTACCAAAAAGAAAGAGAGAAATTAAGAAAGCCAACAAAGAAAAAAAACACCCCCAAAATAGACCTGAGTACTTCTTTCCTCATGTACTTAGGTGCACAGGCATCCAGAAGTGTTTCTAAACACACTTTGGTGACCCACTTTTTCATGTAAGAATGGATGGGGATCCTCTCTCCCTGTCTATGATGTTTACACACAACATCATTTGTGATGGCTGATTGTTGTTGTTACTGTTCTGAGGATAGACCATAATTTACTTAACTAATCTTACATTCTGGAACTTGATGTACAAGATCTCAGGGAGATGAACACGTGGCCAATTCCTGCCATTACTGGAGTCTGAGTAGCCAGGTCAGGTCCTCATGGAAGCCCAGATTTCCCTCTGCAGCCTGGTTGTACCACTGTGCACCCAATTGTGGGTCCCCTGTACCAGGAATGAAGCATCAGGTGGCTCCTCCAGAGGCTCCAGGTGCCTGGTGCTACAGACTGCTCCAGGTGCCTGGTGCTACAGACTGGAACGCCAGAGGACCTTGGCTTGGTCACCAGCCTTCGTGAGAGAACGGGGAGGACTGTGGCCATCCTGTTTTCTTCTTCCATACCAGCATTGTGGGATCTCAGTTTAGATCAAAGGAGCTTTCTGTCCTATAGTTGGCCCTACTGGGTTTAGCCAGGCTTCGAGAAACCATCATTACTGGGGGAATGATAGTAAGCCACAATGGAAGGCTCAAAGGCCTAGCTTTGGCCGCAGTGTTGGTTAGAAGCCTCTGGGATTTAGTGCGACATCCATGAGTTCTGGTTAGTTTAGAACAAGGGTTTTCATCCTGCCACCTCCAGCACCTGCTCCTGTTCACAAGCGTTCACAAGTATTGTGTTCTTTTTCAACAACCCTGAAGTGAAATTTCAATATAACTATTTCATATCTTTCATTTCTTAGAAAAGCTATATCAAATATCCTGTAACAAGCAAAAGAAAACATTTATTTTTTAATTAGGCATGTCTCAGCCTCAGTGCTTGGGAATAGCTACACTAGAAAATATCATGAAGTAATCCAGAGTCTGTACCTGACCATGACAGCCACAAACACAGGTGACAGAGGGACGTCAGATCAGCAATTCAAACATGACGTGTCAGTGTGTGGTTTTTCTAACAAGTTCTGCTCAAAACAGAGTACTGACGTCCCTTACATTGCATTTCTAGAAATTCAGTGGATGTTAAAAATTATGCAAAATTATATGCATAATTATATGTTTATGGACACAAGAAAAACCATATTAGGTTCTAGGCTAAACTAGTCAGAGAGCTGTTCACCACGGGAATGTCTTGTGTGACATTCAGAAGTCACATGGACAGTGAGCGCCCGTCCCAGGTGGAGTCCCCAGCTACCCTGAGCCAGGAACACCCACCCCGAGTTGTTGTGGAGATTTCACCTCCCCGGCCCACCTGAGGGCAGAGCTAGGCTTGCTGCTGGTTACAGCTCCTACATATGAATACCACAGACTCAAGTGAGAATGAAAAGTTCTAAAGAGGATTTGGGATGCCTCAGATTCCAAGGGCAAGATCGTGACCAGGTGTGCAGAGACTGGAGCTAAGGCTGTCCCGTCTCTCCCTCTCACTCTGGACCTTTGCTGTAGCTGCCAGCACCATGGCAGTCCTAGCCACAGCTAGAGACAAGCTTACAAGTCCAGACCCTGGAGGCTCACTTGAAGTGCTCTAAGGTTCACTGGCTGTGACAAGGAGTGAGGATGGGGTATCGCAACGGGGGAGGGGAGGGGGAGAGGGAGATCTAGGAAGAAGTTGGGAGGACTCCACACAGTTGGAGGTAATCATTCTTTTGGACTTTTCAAATGATCTATAACTGTCTCCGTGTTTTAAGTTAGTATTACTCTAGAAGTCATTTTTTTTGCAGTTCCATTTATTCCCATTCCTGTGATCTTTTTAATGGTCACTTCATCTTCTATTTTAAATGTCATTAAAGTGCATAGTTGTTGTAATGATCACTTATAACTGGCACAAGTGCCACCCCACCATTGCCTCCTTGGCTCCCATGGCCTTGCAGTTGCTGAGCACAGGAGCTGGCCAGCTCAGTGAAACCCTCCCAGCTTGACCTCCACTGTGCTGCAGCAAAGACAGCTGTACTGCCCAAGCTGCAGGCCTTGGAGAATTCACACAGCCTGGGGCTGCAGACCTGTGAAGCAGGGCTGGGGGCGGGTGAAGTCAGATACCAGTTGTAGAGTGGCTTGCATGGTTCTGTATAAACCTGTGATAGGCTTGCAACAAACACAGCTGACATTGCCAGACAGGAAGTACACCAGACCCAGAAGGAACTGTGAGTTTGACCCAGGAGATGGTGAAGGCCGACTGCAAAGAAAGTGAGCACAGCCCAGCACTGGCTGTGGGCTTCCCTTGGCAGAGGAAGGGACAACAGCATGAGCTGGGTTATGAGAACATGGGGTGTGTTTGGAGAGGGTAAGAAGGCCTAACTTACCAGAACTTTTGGGCAAACACTGTGAGCGAGGCCTCAGAGCCCAAAATCGGGGCCAAACCAGGCCTTGAGTTTTGGCTCTGCCACTTCTTCTCTGAAGGACTCAAGGCTGTAGTTTCTTTGCCTGTCCTAAGGAAGAATGGTACTAACATTAACACACTTTCCTCTTGGGTTATTGGGGGAATTAAGCAAAAAATGCCTGACATAAAATAAGCATTCCACCTTGAATATATTTTGCATAATATAAGATAGGCCTGGAGGTGAATTGAGATCAGACCCAGGTTCTTCATTTTGGTAATTTAGGATTTGCCTCCTTTTGCAAATCATTTTACAGACGCTAAGGCTGCTCCCAGCCAGGTCTCTGAGGGAACTCTGCTCTTAGGCTCCTCTTTAAGAGTACAGGCTAGGCATCCTAGATGGCGGAGAAAAGAGTGGGGCTAAACAAGTCTCTGGGCCAATTCTTTCCCTCTGTCTTGTGACTTTCAGCCCAATGTGCCACCTCTTGGCATGGAATTGCCATCTGGATAAATCTGGGCATCTGAATGATTGGCGTTCGCGGGCACAGGGACTGTGTGCAGTTCACACCTTCGACGAATTCATGCTCGGTGCTAAGATTGCCGCTTCCATGTCCCGCAGGCTGAAGTAGAAGCCTCCTGTTGTCTTCCATTGCCTTCTCCTGCTTGGGTTTCTCTTCTCTTTAAAGTCTGTTTATTATTATACCATGGTAGTATAGAACTAAAGTGATAGTAAAAGGTAGACTTAAAAATTCTTGCTTCCACCCACATCCTGCCCCCGTCACTTCCATGCCCCCAGCATCTCCAGGAAACCACTGATGCTCATTGCTTCTGCTCCTTCCAAAATCTCCGCAGGCAAAACGTGGGCAACTGCAAATATACATTCTTGTGTTCTCCTCTTTTTCATTTGAAAAGAGGAGAAAGGAGCATAATCAGCATACTCTTCTGCAATTTGCTTTTTATAAAAAATATGCTGTCTGGGGATCTGGAAGCTTGTTGCTGAACTAGAGAAGCCCTTTGCAGGGCCACACAGAGTCTCTCACCAGGAGGTGAGGAGAAACTCCTCCTGGGCAGTGTGAGGGGAAGGAGGTCAAACGGGGGATGTCCTGCAGCCAGAGGACTGAGCTCCAAGCAGGTAACTGACTGTCATCTCCACCTGATGGATGTCACAGTCACCCTTGCACAACAGGGACCGCTGTGTCCCTGCACAGGGGGGACAGCTCATCTGAGGCCCATGCCTGCCACAGCCTAGCGGCCCGGCTGGGTGAGTCCTGCTCTCTGTGCCCTGCCAGTCATGGTGCTTTCCCCAGAGAAAGGGCAAGTTGAGCAGCAGGAGGAAGGCAGATGGTCCTTAGGCTCCCCACAGAGGCCCTGCCCCAGTCAGCTCACAGACAGCCCGCAGAGGTTGAAGTGGACCCGTTCTTGCAACGCCTACATGGTGGGGAAATGGCCTTCATTATATTGGCTTACTCTGGCACCGACTCAACTTCTCCTTCCTTCCTCTTGTGCCGCCCTGGTAGTAAAGAGAGCCCTGTGTCACCCTGTGTTGCAGGAGTTGTGCAGCACTTGCAGAATGGCCAGTTGCTGAGGGACATCTATGTAAAGAAACACAAGCTCCTGCCGGCTGACTGGTCTGCAGACCAGCTTTACCTAGAGACCACTGGGAAAAGCCGCACGCTGCAGAGTGGGCTGGCCTTGCTCTACGGCTTCCTCCCAGATTTTGACTGGAAGAAGATTTATTTCAGGCACCAGCCAAGTGCCCTTTTCTGCTCTGGAAACTGTTACTGCCCGCTAAGAAACCAGTATCTGGAGAAGGAGCAGCGCCGTCAGTATCTCCTGCGGCTGAAGAACAGCCAGCTGGAGAAGACCTACGGGGAGATGGCCCGGGTCGTGGGCATCCCCACCAAGCAGCTGCGGGCCGCCAACCCCGTAGACTCCTTGCTCTGCCACTTCTGCCACAACGTCAGCTTCCCCTGCACCAGAAGCGGGTGCATTGACATGGGACACTTCAAGGTGATCAGGATGCATCAGATAGAAGATGAGAAGGAGAGGCGCGAGAAGAAGCTGTACCTCAGGTACTCGCTGCTGGGTGCCCACCCTATCCTGAATCAAACCATCAGCCGGATGCAGCGTGCTGCTGAGGGAAGGAAAGATGAACTCTTCGCCCTCTACTCTGCTCACGATGTCACTCTGTCACCAGTCCTCAGTGCTTTGGGCCTTTCAGAAGCCAGGTTCCCAAGATTTGCAGCCAGGCTGATATTTGAGCTCTGGCAAGACAGAGAAAAGCCCAGTGAACACTCGGTCCGGATTCTTTACAACGGAGTGGATGTCACATTCCACACGGCCTTCTGCCAGGACCACCACAGGCGTTCTCCCAAGCCCATGTGTCCCCTTGAGAACTTTGTCCGCTTTGTCAAAAGGGACATGTTTGTGGCCCTGGACAGCAGTGGTACGAATTATTACGATGCCTGCCACATGGAAGGAATCTAAAAGGTACATGGGGCAGCACTACAGAGCCTGTACCGACACAGAAGGCAGGGAAGAGTCCACTCCTAGATCTGTGTGTTGCTAAGCGTATAAGAGTATTGACTTTCAAAGGCTAAGACTTGTGTATGGAGCTGTGTAGGTGGTTTGGACTGAATAGAAGCACATAGCTATAATCTAGTACATGAGTTACTCGGTACAAAGTGGCCAGATTGTAGAGAAAAGAAGGTACTTTCACACGGTCAAACTGGGCTTACAATGCCAGGATAATATTAGTTCATATTCTTTTGGCCTATGGTGGAGCCAGCAAAAGCTCAGCCCAAATTTTCTTAATATTGAATCTTTTTACCTTGTCCTGGTTCAGTGATTTATCTAAAACAGAGGTTGGTCTTTTTTTTTTTTTTTTTCTTTCCTATAAAGGTCCACAAAACATTTCAGACAGTGCAGACCGCAAGGCCGCATATAGTCCGTGGCCCAGCTACTCAATTCTGCCTTCGTAACATGAAAAGTAACCACAAACCATATACGGAGGGGTACGTGTGGGGCTGTGTCCATGGCTGTACCAAGATCACGGGCTGCAGTTTGTTGTTCCCTGATTTAAAAAACAGGCTCCACTCTGCTTGCACTTCCTGCACTTTGAGAACCAGTTGAATACCAAGAATTGTTCAAGGGCTCCTCTGGTGACTTGCGCTAGCAACACAGAATATGGTGATGTTACAATAAAACTTGATGGAGAATAAACATTTGGATCAGAACGAATCATAGAAATATGATTAGAATAATACTTGATGTTCATGATGATTGTGGTACAAAATAGTTTTAAATATGTTCCAGATATTTGTCTGCTGTAGTCTACTTGCTGTAAATGCTGAAATTTTTGTATTGCATTTAGTATTTTTATAGTCTAGGCAAATATTTTCTAAGCTAAGTTTTAGATGTGCTTTTATTCCTCTATAGTAATGTTCCATTTCCTGTACCTTCTTGGCAGTTGGAAGGAGGCCAGAAGCTGAATTCAGGTACTTTTTTCCAAAAAGACTAAGGATGGCTCATTCCGTTTGACAAGCCATCGAACTGGATCAATTTTTAAAGGATTTTCCTCTGTTTCAAATGGTAAATTCCAATTGATTTTTAATACGTTTTTAGAGGAACTTTGTTACTAGATAGTTGGATACTATTTCTAAGGTATTTTATATATCAGAAGCAATTTGATTAAGTCTGTGATTTCTGAATGAATGGTGCTAGTTCTCTCCAAGGAAACGTGAAAAGCACGAGTGAGATTCTCTGGTGGAGTTGGAGTCCCCACCCCTTTATCTCTTTGTTTTTTGTCTGGTGTTGCATTGGATTGTGTCTGTTTCTATGAATAAATTTTTGAAGAATACTTACCCCTTGCAAGGAATGGTGTCTGCTCATAAGTCATTCCCGTTCTTTCAAGTGAGAGCAGCATTTTAACATTTTATTTTAACTGCTTTGTTCAGTGTTGCAAATCATACTCGCTCAAGCAGTCAGAGCCTATTCAGGGCCTCCTCTCCCACTCACGGTATATCTGAACTGGAATTGCTAAGCACAGCTTGAGGATTTAAAAATAGAAATCAATTCTGAAGACTTTTTAAGGAAATTCATAATGTCTCTTGATAAAAGTAAATATTTTGGTTAGCACCAAAACATATGGACAAACGTTTTGCCTCCTAAGGTGTCAGGTGTGTGCAACATTGAAACGCATTCCTCAGGATTGAATTCTGAGCCACTTTATTCTGCAGCAAACACTCATCACTGAGCTCAGATTGGTGGACTGCCCTCGCCAGATCGCCATGTAGACAGACACATTCAGCTTTCTTGTTTTTATGATTAAAATTAATACATGTATAACAGGAAAATAATACTAAAAAAATGAAAAAATAGGGTTTTTTTAGAGAGGAAAAAGCAAAACTCAGACTGAAACTCTTTTACAACATGCTGCTAAAAAGCAGACATGTAAGGACTTTCCCCTATATATACACCAAGAAAGCAAGCATTCCTGTATTTAGTGTCATCTAATTTATTACTGTCATGAAATGACCTGTCTGGAGAGAGTATCAGACCCAACAGATTGAGGGCTCAGTCCCCAGAACTGCTTCTCTCTCTCTCTCTCTCTCTCTCTCTCTCTCTCTCTCTCCCCCCTCCCCCCAGATGCCAGTCCAAAGCTCTGGTCATTTTACCTGTGCTTCTTTCTGCCTGATCCATAAACTGGGGTTGCTGGCATTCTCTGTGGGGTTAACTGACATGCTCAGGCTTATTATACAGGACATTACAAAGGACACAGATGAAAAGTTGTCAGAAAAGGTGTGAGGAAAGGTAAGGCACGTCCATGTCCTGTCTTGGTTGTCACCTTCAGGAGCCTTGGTGTGCTCAGTCACCTAAACTCTGCCTTTGGAGTTTTATGGAGACGTCATTGCACAGGCATGACAGATTAAACAGCTGGTGATCGACTTCACTTCCAGCCTTTCTCCCTTGTGCAGAGACAGCTTGTGATAGGGCTGAGAGCTCTAATTTTTTTTTAGCCCCATCTCCACTGACCGGCTCCCAACTCCCATCCTGAAGCTGTGTAGGACCTGCCACTAGTCACATCACTCAAGTACACAGCCAAGATACTATTACTTCAAAGATTTCAAGGATTTTAGGACAGGATGAACACTAAATAAATTTTCTACAATATCACAGCCTCTAATTCCCACCTCTGGTGATAACACTGCCCACTCTTTGGCAGATATTGTGGAAATTTTCCATACAGGTATAAAAATATCTATAACTTTAAATAGGAACAAGATGATTTTGTAAAGTTCCATGACTTTTGTTAAAAATATTTTTTAATAATTTGTTGCTTTTAACAATATGTTTTGGTCTTCATCATTAACTTTCTCCCTTTAGCAGTATCTCTTAAAGATGATTCCATTTTTAGACAGCTCCAATTATAGCCACTGGATAATATTTCACAATGTGGATTAAACATATTTTTAAATCTCATTAAAAATGCATGAAACTTAAACCAACATTCTAAAATAAGACTACAAGGCTTTACATAGAACAAACCAGAGGCCGGCAAACATGTTGACTGTCTCCCACTGAGCAGTCAACCCTTTTTCATTGCAGCCACGGGTATTTATTAATACAAGTATTCATCCTCCAACAGAATTGAAGAACTTAATTAGAGGCTTTTAGCAATTAATAGCCTAACAAATAGATGGGTAAGCCAGTTTGAGGGTCTTTGTAGGTACCACAAAATTAGACTTTCTGGAAGACCTGGGTCTCAAAGACTGAGGTGGGAGGGACTGGGATGCATGCTTCTGTCATCCCAGAGCCTTCTGCATAGATGCGCCAGCCCTGGCTGAGGTAAGTGTGCCCTGCTGCACAAAACACAAACACAAATAGAATGCAGAAGACAGTGGGGCCTAGACAGCAGTTCAATCCTGTCTTTGTTACTCTTCTCTCATTGCTGTTACTCTTCTCTCATTGCTGGGACAAAATACCCAACACCTGACATTAAGGCAGAAAAGGCTTATTTAGCTCACAGTCAGTGGTGGTTTCAGTCCATACTCAGCTGGCTCCAAGGCAGAGCGACACATGGCTGAGGGCAGCAGTTCGTGGTGGTGGAAAACAGCAAAGAGCAAAGGGAGGGGCAGTGGCTGCAACTGATAGCAAGCCTCCCCTCTTCACATTGTAATGCAGATTACTCACCCCAGGGCAGGGCTAGCACTCACATCCTTAATCCCAGCACTGGATCATGAATTAATCACAAACTCTAGAAGCCACCCCATGACTGCATGAGGCTTGGGGGGGGGGCACCTAGACACAAACCAGAACAACTCCCATTGCTGAGGCTGCCCGCTGAATGCTGATTATGGCCCTGCATGTGTACCTGCCCTGAGTCCAGCTCAGATGAGTAAGGAGATGCTGAGGGAACCCACAAGCTCATCAGACTGGCTGGTCGGGTCCTCCTGCCTCTGCCTGCCTAGTGCTGGCTGAGACAGGCCTCAGTGAGGAAAAAGAGTCACTGTGGGGCTGGCACAGTTCTCTCAAGCTGCAGTGTCCATGACAGAGGGATGGCCTCAGGCCTGGCTTCTGGGTACCTGTCAGTGGTGAAGGTGCCCGCTGAGAGTTCTCCCCTTGGAGGGCTCCACAAATCCTCCCAACGCCAAGGAAAGACCTGTTCCTCCAATAGGAACAGTAAGCGAGCTCAGGGTTGATGGGACTTCTCTAAAGCAAGAGTCAGCTGATACCAGTCAATTTTAAAGAGCACTTGCCATGAGATACTATGCGAAAGGACCATTTCATTTATTATTCCATTTATTTACCAGGTGCCATATTCCCTGGCATCAATGAGCAATAAAACATAGCAGGGTTACAGAAATTATTAATTTAGGTCTGAATGGTTAGAAATACCCCAATACTGCCTCTTATCTGTGGCTTGCTATTTTTAAAACTGTAATGTAAAACTAATCTTTGCAGCGATGCTATACTTGGATCGACCACTAGAGGGAAGCATCAAATAAAATTTGAGGCCTGGAGCCCAGTTTTGCTCTGTAGAGGAGGCAGGACAGTCAGAAAGTCTTACTAGGTCAACCAGCTGCCCCAATTTACCTGTCACGGAGAGGTTTCCACGGGGCGCAAGATTTTCAGTGCTAACAAGTGACAAAGTCCAAGGCAACATGGAACCAGTGGTGAAACTAAGGTTACATGCTGAGATGAACATTAGGACACTACTGTCAATTCTTGCTTTACAGGAAGGGGAAGCAAGACAGAGGGACTTGTTTAGGCGTAGCACAGCTGGCTGGTGTGCGGCAGAGCTGGAACTCAAGCTGTGTACACTTAACGGGAAGGACCAAGTGCTTCAGCAGGATATATGATAGCGCCTCTCCACGGAGGTCTATACCGGGTTCTGTGCGACAGAAACCTGATTGCGGTGGCTTAAGAGAATAAAGACTTTGCTTTCTCCACTGTCTCCACAATGCCAGCAGGAATCCAGATTCATCATGACATCTGATGGACCAGAAGGGGATTGGTCCCTTGGCCCACCTCCGCTGTAAAGGAGTCTAGGGAAGTATTTTATTAGGCACGTTGTCATTCTGAACAAAACAAGCCCAGGCTCCACTTAGAAAGGAAAAGCAAAGCAGGGCACAGACTGACAGTCTGCATCACCATCCTCCCATCCCCCACAGCACCCCCCCCCCAGCCTATTACCCCAACTGCTGCCAGTGCTCAGCTGCCAGCGCTTTCTGGGGTTGCTGGGTGAAGTCAGGGGCCCAAGGACAGGCCCACTTTCCAGGGCAGCCACATTCACTGACAGTAGCGGGTGGGGTTGGTAAGAAAAGCCTGCATTTGAGCTCATGGGGGGCGCCCAGGCCTTCTGACAGCCCAGCTTCCCCCTGAGCATGTGCCCTTCACAGTGCTGGCTCCAGAGTGCCGGAGAAAGCGTCCTGAGGGCACCCTGGCCTAGAGGGGCTTCCAGAGGACATGCTGGAGGGCAGGGCAGGTAAATCCTGGGGCCAAGCTCTCTGCTTGCCTTGGCAGGAACCCTGGAGAACCTTATAGGAAAGGAATAATGTATCTATTAACCAATAATTCCTCCTTCGGCCACTGCCTTTGAGAGGCTTACAGTTTTGTTTTAGAAGCTAACTACTGTCCACTTTCTACATCCACAGATTCTCCCCACCTCAGGTTCCATCAACTGTAGATCAAAAATACTGGGGAAAAGTTTTATCTTCCTTCAATATGTACGGATAGAACATGTACAGATTTTCTTTCATGTTACTATTCTGTAAATGATGCAATATAGCAACTGATTATATGTAATTTACATTGTATTAGGTATTATAAGTAGGGATAATTTAAGATATATAGGAGGATTGCCATTCATTATATGCAAATATGCCATTTTTTATAAGATACTTGAGAATCCACAGATTTTGGTATTATAATGGAGATCTGGTTTTATAAGGGAGTCCTAGAGCAAATCCCATGTAGATACTGAGAGATAATTGTGTGCATATATGAAAGAGCAGGAGAAATTTTATTCTGGAGGGTTTTCAATTGCAGACAGCTCTTATATCATGATTCCCATTTATTGAATATATACCATGGATGGGACACTGAGCGAATCCTTCAAGTGACATAGTCTGTGTACTGCACAGTGTAAGTTATCACACACATCTGTTACCCTTCTTCTTGCAAAAAAAGAAATTGAGGCACAGATGTAGCCAGGATCTCACGGACAGCAGGAAGCAGCGGACTCAGGCCTGAAATCTAGGTTATCCTCGACCACACAGTCTTCCAGGCTCCTCGAGCATACCACTTCCTCTGCTGTATTACTCCTGCCCCACGAGTGAGTCAGGAAAGACTGACACAGGAGGCAAATGCACCTGCTCACAGGGGCCATCTGTTCCTGCATCTTGTTACGGGTATTCCTATTTCTAGCTCCTTTTGTTTCTTTTTCCATTTTTTCTACTGCAATATGTTCAAGCAAGTAGGATCATCTTACAATAAATTATCTTAGCCTGGGTGCTCCTAAATGCAGTCTGAAGGAGAAAAGTTTAAGTGTGGGTAGTTTGTTAGTGTGATCCCAGGGAACAGGGATCCTTACATCGGCTTCCTCTTCCACTTTTTTTATCTGGAATCTTCCGGTCGTGGACACTTCACCCCCCTCAATCTGGCTCTAATCTACACCCCAAGGATTTGATTCCAACACCTAGTCCTCCACGATTTTATATGCTATCCTCACGACCCTTTCACGGGGATTATCGCGTGATTACGTAATAGGCCTCAAGCGGTCAAAAGCCTGTCACACTCCGTTGTACAAAGAGCCACAGAAGCAGACAGACACGCGTGCGCGCACACAAAACAGTTGGAACTACGACTCCCAGAATCCTCTGGACCAGGACTCAATTTCCCAGAAAGCTTCGCGAAAACTCCGACCCGGAACTGCAGTGTTTTTGCAAAGCGGGAGGCGGAGCGAATCTGGCAGGGTGGACTGTTTTTTGCAGGCGTGGAACGACCTCCAGGGGTCATTAGTGAGTTAGAGAAACTGACTGTCGGGAAGGGGTCTGATGTAACCCTGCGGATCTTGGCGGCGCTGCGTCTCTCTGTTCTCTGCCGCGTGGGCGTCGAGGCCTCCCTCTGCCTAGCGCTTCTGCCCGCGGCTTTGCTGGCGTTGGGTGCGTTCTCCCCGCGCATCGTCGGGTGTCTTCGTGGGGTAAAGGCCGGTGGCTGCGTGGTTCCAGGCTCCCGTTTTTCTAGCCTTGCACTTCCTGTTTTCTATAAAGAGTCGACCTTGGCCCCAAGGCATAGGCCACAGGGGCCCGCACGTGGATCTCGGGCTCTTCCCTACTCCCAGCGCAGACTGCTGCAGGCAAGAATGCGGACATTGAATGACAGGCGTGAGGACCACGGCTGGGAAGGGAAGATGTGTGGATCACGGCCTGCAGCCTCTGTGCCCAGGTGCCCAGGAAGATAACTCCTGTGGTTCCTGCTGATCCAGCTCGTATCCTGGGATTCTAGAGGTCTGAAACCCCCTTCCAAAGACCTTCTACGCCCAGTCTCACCCCTTAGACTTAACCCTATCTGAGCCTCAAACCCTGTTTTCACCTTTCTCTTTGGAAAGCACCCAGAGAACCTGGCCAAAAAAAAAAAAAAAACAAAAACAAACCGAGAAACGATGACAGACTAGAACTTTTGGAGGAAATGAGAATGGACAGTCCAAAGACAAGGCTTCAGGATATGTGAGGGCCAGAAAGTTGCTGAGTCAAAAGGAGGTCCAAGGTGCAGGGGTAGGAAAAGAGAGGGAATGAGACCTAGTTTTACCGATCACTATATCTGAAAAGGAAGGAATATATTTGTGTCACAAAGCAAAAAGAAAATAAAGGGAGGCGGAAACAAAGCAAAAAGATAAAGACCACATTTTTCACAACTGTATTTCTTAGGGGAGATAAAGCCAATAGTAATTTACTTTCGTTCTAAACATTTTAAATAGGCCACATACTTCCCAGTCTTCCCTAGGGAGTTAAAACCACCAGTCATATATTCTGTGATACTTCACAAAGGTATCTGCCACTTGCCCTGGGTTGCTCCACTCCTGGGGCCCTGTGTTTGGACTTCCGCAGGTCCCTGGGCCCTTCCTTGTAGTGATCTACAAGGTCAAAACTGTTTTCACCATAGTACTAAGGTTTTTGCATTTTTCACTCTATATTTGACCCTATTTTACATTTAAAATTGTGGACGCAGCTGAAACTTCATACAAATGAATCAGGGCAGTGGCAGTAAAATATGCTTGCAATTGCTGTACTTTTCACTAGTATGCTTGCAGGGGTGCTGGGTAGGGGAGTCATTTTCACTCAGCATCCTTAAGGACAGTGCTAGAGTGTATTCCTTTGACTCTACTTTGAGGCCTGAGTACATGGTGTTTAATATTCTGTGTGACAAAATGGAAGTATTCACAAAGCAAATGCTCCACACAGTCTTCTGTATCTTGAGGGACAGCAAGTATGTGGTTGTTGGGAGTTAGTAGCTGAACTAGACGCTTTTCTAGAAAATGCCCCTTTTATTTGAATTTGAATGCCTTAGATGTAGGTATTTTCTAGACATTTTCTAGAAAAATGAACAAAGTAAGCTCACCACTTAAAGGGAAACAGCTGAACCTTTGCTGTCAATGGAACATTTGTGCTTTTAAGAAAAAATTAAAATTTGAAAAAATGTCTGCCACCCTGTGCTCAGCAGCTTTCTGATACTCAGGCTGCTTTCTAAGGAGCTTTGTGGGCTGTGATTTTTGAAATACTAAATAATAAATTGTGTCAAGATTTAGAAGATAGGCATAACTCAAATATATCTTTTGTTGCAAAACAAATTAGCCCAAAATGTAGCAATTTAAAACAACAGACATTTATGACCTGACGGTTTCTGTGGGGCCAAGAATTTGAGAGCACTGATACAAGTGGTTCAGAGTAAGTTTCTCCTGCAGCTGCAGTCAAGATGTCTGGTAGGTTGTAGTTCAGTAATGGCTGGACTGGCACTGGAAGATCTGCTCTCAAGATGGCTGCCTTACATGGCTGTTGGCAAGAGTCCTCTAGTTATGGTTTGTGTCTAGATGTCTCCCCCAAAACATCATGCATTTTGAGATTTTGTTGTTGTTGTTTTGTTTTTCAGGCAACTGAACCTAGCATATGTGGTGATTCACAGTGCAATGCTAGGATTAAGGGTGCTGGGATTAAGGGCGGGTGATTGCTGGATCAGCCCACGATTGGATTGGTACTGCCCTAATCTGAGGAGACTGAATAAAATAAAAGGAGCAGAAAGAGGCTTGTTTCTCTCTCCTTGCTCTCATTTGGCTTTTTTGTCTTTTGTTGTCGCGCCATGTGTCGTCCTGCCTTGGACCCAGCCAATTATTAACTGAGACCTCTGCAAACTGTGAGCTAAATAAACCTTTCCCCCTTTAGCTTTGGGGGTTGGGTATTTTGTCTCAGTGGCAAGAGAAAAGTAACTAATTCAGCCTCTTCTTGTTGCAGTTAGCAGAAGGCCTGTTTCTAGCCATATGGACCTCTCTAGAGGAGTTGGGTATCTTCACAGTGTGAAAGCTAGCTCCCTCCAAAGCATGTGATAGGAGAAAGGAGCAAGATAGAATCCTCACTGTCTTTTATGATCACCTCCCCCAGGTGTTGCTGTCACTTTCCCGCGTTCTGTTTATTAGAGGAGAGTTACTATGTACAGCTCAGTCAAGGAGAGGGGAATTAGGCTCCACTTCTTGAAGAAATGTCAAAGAATATGTGGACTCTGGACATCTTTTTAAAACACTACACTCAATGAACCATTTTTTCCAAATAACCTATGGTTGATGTAAAAAAAAAAAAAAAAAAAAAGATACATGCATTAAAAACTCTTCCAATTACAAGATAGTCCAATGGATTTTTAATATAATAAAATACAAAAATGTCACTAATGTAGTTCTGGATTCCAAAACATTGCTACTGATCTTTGAGAAGCAATCATAATTTTTTTCTTCTCCTTTTTAATTTCTTATGCCTTTTTTCCTTTTTACCAATTTTGCATGCTTATATCTGGTAATCTAAACAACTAATTGAAAACAAACATGCAATACAAAATTGTCCAATTCCTATTATTGTGTTTAATGAAATTCATATTGTTTCTATTTTTTAAAATATTTTTATGGTCTTTAAAAAATAAAATTTTTTAATTAAAAAAGAAGCAATCAGGGCCGGGGAGATAGCTCAGTGGAGTAAATGCTTCCCTGGCAAGTGCAAAGGCCTGAGTTCAATCCCTGGTTCCACAAAAAAAAATTTTTTTTAAATAAAATTTAAAAAAAAAATAAAAAGCAATCATAAAGAAATAAAAATCAAAAAGAAGGAATCTTGTCAAATTTTCATGTAGTATCAAAGAAAAACTATCCACCATTATATGAAGAGGTTGTTAAAAATACTAGTTTGGGAAACAGTGTGAGACCAGTGTTCTCCATATACTTTTAAACACAAACCAGACTGGAATGAAAAAATTGAGACTCTAAATGTATTAAGTCAAACAAAAGAAATTTGAAACAAAACAAAACAAAACCAACCTAGTATATTGGGACACTGGGCCTGAATGTGTACTACACGGCGTTAAGAATTTGTGTGTGCATTTCTTGGTTCTCTGAATCTGTCTCTGCAGCGTACTGTCTTAGGGACATTTAACTGATAACCTCAGAGCCCCAGGCCCCTAGCTGTGTATGTGCTGTTTGCCAGATCAGAATGCTCCCAGTTCAAATCAGTCACGTGTGTGCGCACACATGCACACACACACCCCTCTGCATCTGCCTTAGTCCTTCTCCCACTCTTCCGAGGATCAGGCAAGATGTCAACACCCTCTCTGGTTTTGGGTCTCCTCGCATGGACATGGCTAAGCGCACCAAGAAGGTCGGCATTGTCGGTAAATATGGGACTCGCTACGGTGCCTCCCTCCGGAAAATGGTGAAGAAGATTGAAATCAGCCAGCACGCCAAGTACACCTGCTCCTTCTGTGGCAAGACCAAGATGAAGAGGCGGGCCGTGGGGATCTGGCACTGTGGCTCTTGCATGAAGACCGTGGCTGGTGGCGCCTGGACCTACAATACCACTTCGGCGGTCACAGTGAAGTCAGCCATCAGAAGACTGAAGGAATTGAAAGACCAGTAGAAGCTCTTACAATTTGAGACATCTCTAGCTATAATAAATAGGTTAATTTATGTAAAAAAAAAAAAAAAAAAGATGTCAACACCTTCATACATCACTTCATCTGCCAGATCCCTTCACCTGAAGCCCTCATAAATGTGGGTGTCTAGTGGCTTTCTGCAGGCGGCTGCACTCTGCATTCACGTCAGACCTTTTTACAGGAACTCATATGAGTGCCCTTTAAATGATACCACACAACCAGTGCTAAGGCAGGCTGGCTGCACTGTGGCTGAGTGAAGAGACCCTCACTCACTGAAGAGCCCAGGGCAATGAAAACAGCTGGTTTCTCTTTCACTTTCTCTTGCACTTTCTTCTCCAAAAAGTTATAAAGTGGTAAAGGTAAAGAATTAAGTGTCAGGCACAGGGACCTGACTTCAACCCCCGGTACTGCCAAAAAAATAAATAAATAAAAATAAAATTTAGGAATCCAATTAACAAGCTTAAGTGTATATATAACAAAATCTGGACTTGGACAACAAGGAAGAAGGGGGAGAATGACAATTGAGTAGGCCTCCCAAAAACCTGCTATAATTGTGTATGTGTGTGTGTGTGTGTGTGTGTGTGTGTTCTAAAGTTTTCTACAATAAAACATTGCAGAGAAGGGTATGGTGGCACACACCTGTAATCCCAACACCCTGGTAGGCTCAAGGCAATAGGATTGCAATTTCAAGCCCAGCCCCAGCAATCTGGCTACTTATACCTTATCTCAAAAATTAATGCTTGGGTATATACCACACTGTGAAGGCCCTGGATTCATTCCCTAATTAAAAAACAAAACAAAACAAAAAAAATTGCCTATATGATTAAAAAAGAAAAAGAAAATATAAAATGAGGCAAAATTGACATAAGAAACCTAAAAAAGTAGTCACACCTTGAGGTATCTGAGGCAGATATAGCAATAAAAGAAGCAGGCCTATCTCCTACAAAACCAACTTACTAGTTAGTTAATGTACTATATTTGTTTCTCTTATATACAAAATTTACAGCCTTTCATACTGAATGGAATTTTTTTCATGGTTTTTAAAAATTTCTGCAAAATTTTAGTTTCCCTTCATGCCTTACGTCTATGTGACAATATTTTTAAAAGTAGCCTGTTGAAAGAAAATAGTCATAAGATTTTTTAAAATAAAACAAAGTTGGAGTGAGACGACCTGGGCCCGCAGGATCCTGAATAGACCCAGAGCGCAGGCCTGGCAAATGAGTGAACCCCGGCCGTGGGATCCTGATAGACCCAGAACGCAGGCCTGGCGAGTGAATGAGACAACCGGGGCCGCAGGATCCTCATTCGACCCACAGTGCAAGCCCAGTGTAGAACCCTTCAGCAGAACTCCCTGCAAAGAGGCTA
>NW_004524604.1:20047957-20050379 GCF_000260255.1 Octodon degus | reverse complement strand
AAATAAAAAATAAATAAAACAAAGTCTAAGAGTTCAAATATCTAAATTAAAACATACACAAAGGATATAAGCAGAAATTACAAAATCAGAAATATAATCAACCATAAGAGTATGAAAAGATTTTCAATATTAGTAATAGCCAAGAAGATATTTATTTTCACAAAGCATGTCATCAGCTAAAGTAAAGAGTAATTGGGTTGGTTAAGGTGTATCTGATCCCATCCTTACCGTAGAGTTTAGAGTTGGTACAGATATTAATTAGCACAGTGTGGCATTAACTTTGGCTGTACTGATCAACATTAAGAAGTATATATCACCTTTGAGGTGGGTGCGGAACTGGGGAAGAGAGGCCTGGACTAGTGAATGGGAGAACTGTGTGTAAAAGGGGGATCTGTGAAGCCCAAGAGACTTGGCAGGACTGGGATTGATTGGGGGTGCCAGGCAAGAACCACTTAGAGGGGTTGGGAGAAATAAAAACAAATGAAATGAATTACAAACAACTAAAGCAGGTTGATGAGAGGGAAAGGGAGGGAAGGATTGGCCTGGCAGAGATCACAAATAGAAAATGGAAACAACTGGCTTCAGCAAATTAACCTAAGGCCACTGGCAAACAAGACCTTGCTAAGATTGAGCAAGGACCCTGGAAAAGAACGAGGTTTGTTAGCAAACGGGAAACTTTATCAAAGTAGTACTAGCCATGCCTTGCAGGGTTCTTCGACTTCCTCTCGTCTTGTCTTGTTACTGCCTAGTAGTCTGCTTGTGAAAACCACCCTGAGACCTTTCACTCCTCAGTCTTAAACCTCATTGCCTAACGGTCAGTATTTTTCCCATGTACAAATCAGATAGTTACACTGTCTTTAGTAGGAACTTCTTTCTCTCTCTTAAAATTTAGGGAGTCTTCCCAAATCCTTGAAAGGAAGGAAAGGAAGCTGTCTCTGCAGTTCAGCTCAGGTATGCATAATGGGGTGCCTTTTCAACTTGGCACTTGATTTCAAGCGGACCTTCTTTACTTAGGAAGCAGATATGTATGGTCACTGGCTTTCTCTAGAGTTCCTACACAATGAATCACAGAGCAACCAGATAGGAAGAATCTGAAGAGTGGGAACATTGTGAGCTCAGTTATATCTTTCCAAGATTCATATGCTGAAGCCCCAACCTCAGTATTTCAGAATGTTACTGTATTTGGAAGTTGAGACTTCAAAACAATGCTTAGTTTAGAGGAAGGCATCATGGCCGATGCTAAATACCACTGGCTCCTTGTGAGAAGGGGAAATTTGACACACCAGGGACCCTCTAAAGGTGTGTGCACCGAGAAGACCATGTGAAGAAGCCCCAAAGAGAGGCTCCAGAGGAAAGCAACCCTGCCAACACCTTGACCTTGGACTTCAAGGCTCTGGAAATGTGAGAAAATAAATATTTGTTGTGGAAGCCACCCAGCCTGTGGTGTTTTCTTAGGATAGTTCTAGCAAATTCATGCAGGTGCCCTCAGATTGAAGCATTAGGGCCCTGGGAAAATACAAATTTAACACCCCCAGTCAACTGTTCATGGGAACTACCTCAAAGGACCTCCTTTAAATACAGAAGAGGATCTCTTGTACTCCCATGCTTGTTTTTACCTTGATTCAGCAAATGAAAGCATACTCTTACACCACTCTGAAAGTCTAGGTTAGACCAATTAGCAATAGTAATTTGGGAAAAAGAAATTGGAGTATACAGCTAAGCAGACTGGGTCTCGCAGCTACCATTACCTTCTTTTTGGCCCTGGAATTTGAACCAGTTAGCCTTTGTGCTGAACTATATCCCCAGTCCTTTTTTATTTTTTGAGACAGGGTTTTGCTAAGATGTTTCGTTGCCAAAGCTGGGTTCAAATTTGCAGTCTTCCTGCTTCACTTCCCCAGAGAACTGTATTATAGGTGTGTGCCATCATACCACCCCCATGTCTCTAACTCTGCTCAAGGATGTAGTCCTAGGCTTTGTAGGTTAAAAATTTTTTTCAAAGTAGGACTGGAAATCCCATTCAAGCCTGCTATCCCACTACTTGGAATTTTCCCGGAGGAACTGAAAGCATCATATTATAGTGATATATGTGTACCTATGTTTATAGCAGCACAATTTGTGATAGCCAGATCTTGGAAACAACCAAAATGCCCGTCATATGTGGAATGGTTGAAAAAGATGTGGTACTTTTATGTAATGGAGTACTACTCAGCTATAAAGAATGATAAACTTGAAGCCTTCATATTTAAGTGGATGCTCCTTGAAAATATACTTATTAGTGAAATAAACCAGACCCACATCTGTAAATATTGTATTGTCTCCCTAATATAAGGACTTACAATTCCGTATGTGGTTAGTTTTCTAAATTTCTTTGTAAAAATATGTAAATGCTTATTTCTGCTTTTATATAATTATTTTTCCTTCA
>NW_004524604.1:20006335-20047129 GCF_000260255.1 Octodon degus | reverse complement strand
GATAAATTTACAGCTACTTTCGCTTAACTCAATGAGAAGAAAGAGGTGTACTAACAGTGATTGGACAGAATATCCTGTCTGCTTCTTGTACTATGTATAACCACTAAGAAGATAACAATGTACAGTGTATTGACTATCAAAACTGTCCTATTAATCAGCTGTAAAACTGTCTCATTCATATTTATTTCTCAATAAAAAAAATAGAAAAAAATTTTTTTCAGTTTAGGCTCTAGTAAATGATTTCCATACTTACGCTAAATTAATTGGACTTCATGGGTTAGCAATGAGAGTTGTATTTTCTAGGAAGGCTGTACATTCATGGTAGACTACTCCTGGCATATTTTTCCATTAAGAAATAAGTAGAGAGGGCTGGCCAGATAGCTCAGTGGACTAAAGTGCTTGCTTAGACAGAGCTCAGTGATCAGGGCTTGATCCCCGGTGTGCCATGCCAGCTCCATCCCCAGGGTGCACTGAGACAGCGATTGAGACTGAGCATGGTGGCACATGCCTATAATCCTAGCACTTGGGAGGCTGATAACAGGAGACTCACTACAACTACAATCTGTGTAGTGAGACCCTGAAGACCCTGTACTAAATACATTAAAATGAAAGAAAGAAATTATAAAAAGAAAAAGTACAATTGAAGAAAGGACATAAAACAAATTAAGTATTATCTGTTCCTTTCCATTGTGCAGCAGAGATGCACAGTACAGTTGTCCAAACCATCCTGTGTACATACATAGATAACTCTCTCTCCCCCACTCCCTCTCCTATCCTTCCCAGCTCCATAACTCTTCCCTTTTGAATAAGTTCAATTCCTCTTTCTAGTATCTATTGTACCCTTCCAATTCCATTGTTCTCTTTGAGGTTCTCACACTAAGGAGACAATACAATGTTTACACATGCATGTCTGCTTTATTTCACTTAAGAATGTTTTCTAGTTGCATCCTTTTACCAACTAAAGACTCAAATATATCCTGTTTTATAGCTGAATAATACTCCATTGTGTAAGAATACTACATCTTCTTTATCCATCCTTCAGTTCATGGGCATCTGGGTTGTTTCCAGGATTTAACTATGACAAATTGCACTGCTATAAACATGGGTGCCCATATATTGCTGTACTATGAGCAATATATGAGCACTTGGGAGGCTGAAAACAGGATAATCACTATGAGTCCGATCTGTGTAGTGAGACCCTTAAGACCCTGTACTAAATACATTAAAAAGAAAGAAAGAAATTAAGAAAAGAAAAAGTACAATTGAAAAAAGGACATAAAACAAATTAACTAACAAAGTTTTCTCTAGCTCTCTGAGCTATGCTAATGGTATTTTAATCAGGATTTCATTGAATCTGTATAACAATTTTAGGAATATGGCCGTTTTCACAGTGTTGGTTCTTTCTATCTAGTTTTCAGTTCTTCTGGAAAAATATCCAGGAGGGGAATAGCTGACTTGAATAGGATCTCCAATCCTAGCTTTTGAAGGAATCTCCACACTGATTTCTATAGTGGTTGTACCAGTCTGCACTCCCACCAACAGTGCAGAAAGGTTCCTTTTTCTTCACAGCCCCTCCAATATTTGTTATTGACTGACTTTTTTCTTTTTAATGTATTTTAATACAGGGTCTCACTACAAATATCTGACTCACAGTGATTCTCCTGTTTTCAGCCTCCCAAGTGCTGGGATTACAGGCGCACACAACCATGCGCAGTCTCAATCACTTCTCAACGTACCCTAGGGGTGGAACCAGCATGGCATGCTGGGGATTGAACCCTGGCCGCTGTGTTCTGCCTAAGCAGGCACTGCAGTCCATTGAGCTATCTGGCCTCCCCTCCAGAAACTTTTCAAAAAGATAAGATCCCAGTTGTTGATTCTATGAAGTATTTCTCATGCAGTTTGGTTTTGTTCATGAACCCTCTACCTACCCCTATGTCTTTAAGATTTCTACTTACATTTTCCTCCAGAAGACTTAGTGTTTCCATTTTTTAAAAAAAAATTTTACATTTATTTATTGTGTGTGTGTGTGTGTGTGTGGCCAGCTCAGCCCACCTGGGGGCGGGGCTGGCTGGCATGTGGTGCTGGGGGATCAAACTGCAGTCACTGTGCTTTGCTAAGCTTGTTCTAAGTAGGTGCTTTAGACCACTGAGCCATCTCTCCAGCCCAGTGTTTCCATTTTAATATGTAAATCTTTGATCCATTTTGACTGTAGCTTTGTCCATGGTGAATGGCATGGGTCTCATTTTAGTCTTCAGCTATAGAAAGCCAGTTTTTCCAACACCATTTATTAAATAGGTTTTCTTCCAGTGAGCATGTTTGGCTGCTTTATCAAAGATAAGGTGGCTGAGTGTGTTTGCAGTTGTGTCTGCATCTTCTAATCTGTTCCATTGATCCTCAGGTCTGTCTCTATGCCAGTACCAAACTGATTTTATCACAGTAGCTTTATAGTATAATGTCAGTTCAGGGATTGTGATACTTCCTGCCTTTCCTTTGTTTCCCAGGATTGTTTTTGATATTCTGGGTCTCTTCTGGTTCCAAGTGAAGTTAAGGAAAGTTTTCTCTAGCTCTATGAGCTATACTAATGGTATTTCAATCAGGATTTCATTGAATCTGTATAACAGTTTTGGGAATGTGGCCATTTTCACAGTGTTGGTTCTTTCTATCTAGGAGCATGGAATGTCTTTTCATTTTCTCAAATCCCCTTCAGTCTCTTTTCTCAGAGTACCATAATTTTCACTGTATAAATCTTTTAAGTCCTTTGTTAGATTAATTCCTAAGTATTTCATTTTTGGGATGTTATTGTGAGAGGCATGGTTTCCCTAATTTCTCCCTCAGTGTGTTCGTTGTTGTGTACAAAAAAAAGTTACTGATTTTTGGGTGCTGACTTTATATCCTGCTACATTACTGAATTTGGTGATTAAATCTACAAGACTCTTGATGGAGTTTTTGGGGTCTTCTATGTAGATTATCATGTCATTATTAAATAACAATAATTTCACTTCTTGTTTTCCAATCCTTATTCTTTTTATTTCTTTCTTGTCTAATTGCTGTGGCTAATGTTTCCAGAACTATACTGAATAAGAGTGGAGACAGTAGATATCCTTGTATTGTTTCTGATTTTAAAGTGAAAGCCTTCAGTTTTTGCCCAGTTAGTATGATGTTGGCTGTTGGTTTCTCATAGATGGCTTTTATCAGATTGAGATATAGACCATCTATTCCAATTCTCTTCAGGGTTTTTATCATGAATGAGTACTGAACTTTGTCAAAAGCTTTTTCTGCATCTGTTGAGATGATCCTGTGATTTTGTTCTTGGTTCTATTGATGTGGTAGATTACATTTATGGATTTCATATGTTGAATCATCACTACATTCCTGGAATGAATCCCACTTGGTCATGATGTATAACCTTCTTGATGATTTGCTGCATTCTGTTTGCTAGTATTTTATTGAGGGCTTTTGCATCTATATTCATTAGAGACCTTAAGGGATTATGTCTCATCTATTAATTTATCTTCTGTAGTATCTGGACCACAGTATGTACTAAAAATAAACAAACAAAAAAACAGACAATTAATGAATGAAATTATGACAATATGTGTCTTTTCTATAAGACAGTCCTTCCAAATGGGCCTAAACAGTCATCTGCCTGTCTGTCTGTAATGTCTTCTTCCTCAGCACTTCTAGGCTCTTCAAGGACAATCACCCTTCTGGTATTCATCCTATACCCTTCTGTTTTGTCATTTCTCTGATTTCATTTATAAAGATATCCTTTATTCTCACCACTGAATTATCACCAAATAATGACCTAATATGAATTATCCTTGGCAGAGGAATCTAGAAGCAACGTGTTTTCTATAGATTATGATGTCTGTGAACTATACCTCCTGACCGGGGCTCCAGATGCTTAACCCCTAGTGGTTGAGTTTGTTCACCTGTCAATGGACTACACTCTCCAGGCACTCTAAATGGACTACCTCGGCCGAATAATCTAACCCAATTCTTCAAGCTAGTTTAGGGATATCAATGGGGTCATGGAGATTGAACAATGAGCTCAAGGAAATTGAGAGACATGAGCTCAATTTTTAAAGGTTAAAAACCAACAAGGAAATAAAGAATTCAAAAAGTTGACTACTAGGCTAGTACAGATAGCCAAGGGTCTCATGCTTCTTGTTTATGTAGGATTAAAGATCTAAGTATAGATGAACTTGAACATAAAATGTGGATGCTTACAGTGACTTGTAGCCTAGAGAAAGGATTGAACAAAATAGATTCCATTGGAAGGTTCTTTGGACCCTGGTATTCCAAAGCAATGTGCCAAATCCTTCAGACCCAAGTTTCAACATTGCTTTTTTATTTGTATAATCCTTACCATCATTCCAGTTGATTGTTTGATGTGCCAACCTCCATGAAGGTATGTTCATGGCTATATTTCCAGTATTATCAAGAAGAACCATGATACTCACCAAGTATTATCAAGAAGAACCATGATACTCACCAAGTATTTGATGAACAGACCAGGAAATGTTTATATGATTAGATGTATGTGTGGGTAGAAGAACACACAAACAAATTCATAACAATATGTAGCACACACTCCTAGTTCCCACAGTGACTTGTCCTTCTCTTTGTGATAGGTCTCTTTGTGCAGCCACCTGCTCCTTGATAGCCCTGAAGGCCATTAGTCATTGCCTCAAATGGCCTGCCTAGCTCTGGAGGTTAGCTTCTCATTAACTAAACCGTTGCACCACTCACTCCTGGAGCCTTAAATTAATATGGGTTAATTCTTAACTGTTTCCCTTCTGTACATGTCATTTAATGGTTTGCCTTTATCTGATTTTCCCCAATTTCCTGTGCATTTGTGGTTTTCTACAGGAGCTTTTGAGCTGGGGCCTCCAGCAGCTACACTAGATGAGTGTGGGTGCTTAAGTTTTCTAGAAGGCCTCTTCTGCAGCCCTGGGTCTCATCCAACTGGTGTCCATCCGAACACTCCCATGGGAGGTTATTTATGCTAGAAGAGGAAAAGAACCCTCCCCAAAGTCAGTTTTGGGGGAAAAGAAACGTAGCAAGAGTCCCAAAAGAAGATTACTCTGCAACAGCTAAAGGTTGGTGATACGCTTTTCCTCCAACTCAGTAAAACTGTTCGTATTTGCTTTCTTTTTCTTGAATTCCCTTAGTGGTTTTTTCCCCCAATATCCTTTGGAACAGACAAGAAGGAAAGATTTTTAAGTCAAAAGACAAAGTTTCATAGAAAGTAGGAGTTTCTTTGTCATTGATTCCCCAGTGGTTAGCATAGTGCCTGACATGGTGATGCTCAGTAAATGTCTGATGAAGGAAGGAAAAAAAGGAGGGAAAAAGGGAGACAGAAGAAATGATGGAAGCATGGGTATGAATGGAAAGAATGTTACTCCATTACTTATAAATGATGAAATGAAATGGCCCTGTTTTCAAAGTTAATCAGGTGTGTTATCACTAATGCTTAGAATCAATAAAGCAATTTACGTTGCTTTGCAAAATGAGGAGTGTATTTCTAAAGAAGAAATAACAGTTGATAAACAGAATGACAACAAAAATGTACTCTTTGAAAGCTACATATAAACAGTAGTGATCATATTCCAAGGTAAATTATTTCTGAACTTTGTAAGCTTTATTGCCATTTGTTCTGTGCCTGTGACAATTCTCATAAGCAAAGTAAAACATCCAAAAACTTTACTTTCAATTAGGAAACATGCTTTATGGATAAAAGCAGGCTGATCACAGAGGATATAGAATTGACTGCAACTGGTTTGTTTGATATTTGGAAAAGGTCAACTAATCAGAAATAGTTCTTAGAGGAAATTTACAAATATCTAAGCTTCCTGCTGTTGAGAAAGATTAACCAAGGAGTAATTCGGCAAATGTTCACAAATATTTAATCATGTATTAAGGAAAACATTGCAGTGCAGAAAAAAAACAATGAAAGGAATTAGCATTTTTTTTTCAGTATCAGTTTTAATTTATTTGAGATCATACAGCTACACTATTCAGGTCTAGCAAACCAATTCTGAATAACATGTATATCGCAGAAGAACACAAACTACAGTAGAGGCAGCCAGGACATGATTAAGACATAATTTTTATGTAATTAAATTCTCCAGACTAAGGAATTATTTCTTCATCAGCCCAGGTAGCAACTTATATTAAAGCTGTGCATAATACGAAAATTCATGTTATGTTTACACCCTTCATATGGGGGAAAGTAAAATATAAACTAGGAGAAAATTCTTGAAAATCTGCAAAGCAAATTCCAAAATCCTCCTCCTTGTCACAAGCTATGCAATGATTGCATTCATGTAGCACATGGTTTAGTGAGCGGAAGTGTTCACAGGGCAGCCTAGCTGTCCTATCAGCATAGGCCTGAGTGTATTTAAAGCTAACCAACAAACAGCTGGTGGGGATGCGCTCCAACAGTGGCTTGTGACCAGGAAAACAAATAAGCTCCCAATCACAGCGGCTCCAAGTTGTGCATAAACTTGGATGAGTGAGGTTTCACACGTGTGATCAATTTCCCCAATGCAAAATTTTCCCCAACGCATGCATGCGAATCCTCAGTGGGGCCCAAGCTGCACCCCGTGGTAAGTTTTGCCCCATATTTTACCACTTGAACTGCTATCCAATATGCTTTTTCCTTTAACTCAATAAGTGTTAGATTTCAATATACTCAGAAGAAAATGGTGAATGGCAGTACCTAAAATCATCTTTAAAAAGCATTCTTTGGAAAACACTTAAAATAAGAAAAGGTATATTTTCAAAACTAATTCTGTGAGACAGAGACATGCAGACAGACAAATCTGAAGCCTTAGAGCACATGGGAAACTGGTGGGTACATCACATGTTCAGATTACAGTTTGCTGTTGGTGGCTTTATTTAAGAAGCAAGTTAATGTTTATATGACATTGGACTTCAAAGTCCAGACAATAAGGAGGAAAAGAGAGTGAGAGAAAAATAATACATGTGGGTTTCCTCCTTGCTCCTCCCTACCCAGCAGAGAGGCGGGAGTGGTTGCAAGTGTGACACAGCCTCTGGAGGAAACTGAAGTAGAGGTCAGACTCTTATCAGGGTGGAATTATTTTTTACTAAATCATAACAGTGCATTATGCTAAGGCAAAAGCGCTATGCTTCCTAATCCATCATATTTATTCTTGTTGGAATTTCAGCCACTCTTCAAAGAGCAATCTTCTTTTCCACAATCTCTGTACGAAATCCTGTGCCTAACTGCTCTCTACAGCAACGTGAGCTCTCCAGTTGTTTTCTTTATAATGATAGGCCTGGTGCCTAAGCACAAATGCTGCTTGAAGATTTTATTGAGCCACATTATACAACGAAAAGAGCTTGTGTCAGGACTGTTTCTGAATACTTTCTCTCTGATTCCTCCCTCTTCTGTTAGGGTGGAGGGTCACTTTTCCCGGCTTGGAAATGAGGCCACCTTACATGCAGCAGCCTGCAGGTGGGCAAGGTGGGAGGCTTGGCCATGCCAGCCCTAGACAAGGAATCCTTTCAGGCTTGTTTAAAGGGGACCTCCCTGCATGAATGAAAAGCTCATGGTCTGTATTGTGCAAAATTGTTGTGTCTTGACATGTGTGTACTTAGATACACTTAGAAATGTTAAACCCCATGAAAGTTCTTTTTAAAGTCAAACACCATGGTTGACAGACCTGTGTGTTCTTAAGAGGGTCTGAAGACAGCAAATAGAGCTGAATATACATTTCCTTCTGTTAAAAGGGAATGTGAGCTATCTCCCCAGCATAGTCTTCCCTCCTAAGACAGAGTTTCCCTAAGTTGCCAGGGATGAGTTTGAATTTGTAATCTCTCCTGCTTCAGCCTCCCAGAGTGCTGGAATTATAGGCATGTGCCACCAATCCCAAGACAGAAGGAGAAAAAGAAGAAGGAAGGAAAGAAGGAGAAAGGGAGGGAGGGAGGGTTGAAGGAAGGAAATGAAAGGTAGCGTGAGATTCAGCGAGCTCGCTGCTCTACCCTGGTGCAGAGTCAGGGTGGGCTGCGCATGGTGACTTCCTTCCAGAGGGTACCATATGGAGGACTGGGGAAGAATGACTTTACCGGGAAGAAGCTTAACCATTACACCCTAAATGGAGGGCTACACATAGATCAGTGACTCATGTTTCTGGCCTGTACCTTGACATGATGTGTCATAAGATTTGTGCGATGAGGTGGCACTTTGCTCTGTGGTCTCCTCGCAAACCCATAACCCCAGTCTAACCACAAGAAAGGCATCAAACCGAAATGAAAGGAAAGCCTAGAAATACTTGACCATTACTCTCAAAACTCTATAGTTCATCAAAAACAAGGAAAATGTGCAAAAATTCTCAAAGGCCAGAGAAACCTCAGGAGATGTGTCAGCTAAATGTAACACAACACACAAGATATGTTCCCAGAGCAGAAAAAGGAAATGATTTTAAAACTAAGAGAATCAAACAAAGTATGAGCTTTGGCTAATAATAGTGTATCAATATTGGTTCATTGGTTATGACAAATGTTCTATACTAGTGCAAGATGCTAACAATTGCTGAAAATGGGTGTTGTGTATATGGAAATTCTCCATACTAGTTTCACAATTTTCCTCTAAATTGAAAATCAGTCTAAGATGCAAAGTTTACTTTAAAATAAAATGCTGACAGCCATGGAAACAACTAGTTTGAAAATGAATTAGTTTCTGTGACTTCCAATATTTCCCAAAAGCCTTTGAGAAACTTTATACCACCTCCAAAACTAAGTTGTATGTCTGGTCCTACAGAGGTGAATAAGGGCAGATTCTAGGTGTATAGTGCAGCATTTGAACTTACTTCAAGAAAAGAAAGTCAATGGGGGCTGGAGAGATAGCTCACTGGACTAAAGCACCTGCTTAGGCAAGCGTAGGGACCACAGTTTGATCCCCAGCACCACATACCACACCAGCCCAGCCCCTAGGGCAAGCTGAGCCAACCAGAATCCAGGTCTAGTGGTGCACGCCTGTAATCCCAGCACTGGGAAGGCTAAACACAGGAGGATCACCATGAGACTGAGCTGCGTAGTGAGACCCTGTGACAACCAAATACATTTAAAAATAAAGAAAGAAGAGAAGAGAAAGTCAGAAAATAAGGTAAAGTAATAAATCCTTTAGCATGCATATTCATGCACTCATTCATATGCATCTTCAAGGGTTTGGAGCTGGATATGGAGAACAGAAGCAGAAGACATGTAAAATAGGCCAATCTCCACATGATACAATGGTGGAAGATGTGGTGTTACCCAGCTGCATCATTCTCCTGAGATGTCGATGGAGAATTAGTTCTTGGGCTTCCCCAGGTACTAAAACCCAAGAATGCTTGGATTCCTTCTAAAAACAGTATAGTATTTACATAAACCTATAAGCAATCTTCCTATAAGCTTTAAATAATATCTTGATTCCTTGTATATTTAATATAATGCAAATAACTGCTATATTACATTGTTCTAAAAATGACAAGAAGTAAGTCTGTCCTTTCTCTGTACAGATGCAATTTTTTAAAAAAAAAAATACTTTTGATCTTCGTCAGTTAGACCTAAGAATGAAGATTCTGTGGACATGGAGTCCCTTCCAACTATACTTAAATCTCTATTAAATTAATTGTTCATTTTATAAGTGATTAGATTTTTATCTAATAATAATTATTAAATGCATTAAATCTTACACAGCTTTTAGCTCCTTTTGAATTCAGTTTAGCTTAGGGTTTGTTTGGTGTTTTTTGAGACAGGGTCTCTGTGTAATCCAGGCTGATCTTGAACTCATTTTGTAGCCCAGACTGGCATCAAGCTCAAAGCAATTCTTGTGCCTCAGCCTCCCAAGTACTGGGATTATAGGTGTGCAACACCACACCTGGATGAATTTTTTTTTTTAATCCATTTAGTTCAGGATCTACAGGGTCTCAATACACAGTTCAGACTTGTAGTTATCCTCCTGTTTTCAGCCTCCCGAGCACTGGAATTACAGGCATGCACCACCACATCCAGTCTCAATTTCTGTCTCAGTGCCCCCCAGGGGTGGGGTCGGCATGGCATGTGGAGCTGAGGATGGAATCGCTGGATGAATTCTTTTTAATCAGAAAAACTAGCTGGTTCAGATAAATAATGAGATGATTGAAGGTTTACTCTGAAGAGGTGGCATAGTCCAGGGGCTGCTGGAAGGATTCGTCCTGGGGTGGGTAAATCCAGCGCTGACTGCTGCCGGGATGCCTGGCCTTCCCATCAGAGCTGAGTCACCGGCTGCCACTGTGGCTGACATGCTCTCTGACCAGCAGGCACCACAGAATGCCCCTGCCTTTGCCCCAGAACTTCAGGAACAGACTCTTGGAAATTCCGAGGCAGGTGCTGGGAAGTCCAATGTATCTGTCCTGCTGGAAAGCCTTTGTCCACTAATGGGGATGTACAACAGTTGTCCTCCCACCTCTGCATTTTTTGATAATGTCACTCACACCTACCCTGTGCAGTTGTTGGGAAGAACTTAGCCTCTGGAACCCAAGGATCAAGATGCAGCAGGGTGGGTGCTCTGTCTTTGTGGACCTGTTCCTTCATCCCTATTATGTGCCCTGGCTGGATTCTTATGCAGATGGGGGTGGGGAGAGAGAGAGAGAGAAAGAGAGACAGAGACAGACAGAGAGAGACAGAGACAGAGACAGAAAGAGACAGAGAGAGAGATAGAGAGATCATATATAGAACACTGTCCTTTGCAGTGGTCTTTCTCAGCGGCAGCATCTTTTTGAATTTTTACTCATAAGAGCTCCCATTCTAGCCCCATCCTGTGGGCATGACATCAGATCTGCTGGATCATTTGCTTTTGAGGTGGTGCATGCATGTAAGTAATGGCGACAAAGATGAACATGTGCCGGGCTGGCCAAATAGCTCAGCAGATTAAAGCGCCTGCAAGCAGGGACGGGGCCGAGGTTCAATCCTCCGGCCTGCCATGCCAGCCCCGCCCTCAGGGCATGCTGAGATGGCAAGTGAGACTGGGCGTGATGGAGCACACCTGTAATCCCAGCTCTTGGGAGGTTGTAAACAGGAGAATCACTAGGAGTCCAACCTAGCAGTGAGATCCTGAACACCCTGCAGACCCTTCCCTAAAAATATATATATAAAAAAAACCTAAACCCACGAACATGTGCCTTACAAAGCCAGATGGCCTCCACGTCAGTCAACAGGTGCGAATTACCCAGCGGAGACCTTGGTTAGGTTCGCACAAGGAGAATCCACTTCATTCTAGGCAACCACTAGACAAAGTCAGGCTGTTGATTACAGAGGAAAGACAGAAAAAGAGCAGAGGGACAAGGGCTGGTTAGCCCAAGGGTGTCACCAGCTGGTGAGAGAACAAATACCTATGCCCCTCCCCAACAGAGGCTGGCAGCACGGCCCTGCCTGTCAAACAGGTCAGCACCGAGGCTCACACCGGCTTCCAGTGTGACTATATTTGTACGAGTTCACACGTCCAGTGTTAGTGTTGATGGGTTCAGGAGAGGCTTGAACATACAGCCATTCTCTGGAGTCCTGGGGCTCAAAGGGAAAGGGAGGGCCCAGGATTTCCTTTCCATGGGTGTGGGCAGGAGTGGGCAGGAGGAGAAAGGGCCAGGGGCCCTGGGCTGGCGGGGAAGCCGCTGTCACCAGCGTGTGGGGATCATGCATCCCTGCTCCTGCTCATAGAAGGCCCTTCTGGGAAGGCCTGTGAGTCAGGGCCTCTGCTGGGTGACTTCAGATGAGTCACACACTTCTTGAAACCTGACGGGTAAATGGAAGATGAGGCCACTGGCCTTCAGGGTCAGGAAGGCATATGACCCTTCCGGAGAGAGGGGAAGGCTCAGAGCCGTGTGTCATCAAGGTTTTCTCAGCGTTTCCCGCAAGTCGATGTCAAACGCTGCATCCGAGCAGCTTGACGTCTCATTTTTGCTCTTATCTTGCTTTTCTTTCTTCTCATAATAAGATTTCTCCCCTAAGCTGACTCATCCACCGCTCTCAGTCATCTCTAAAACACTTTAGATTTTCCTAACCTGTCATTCAAATCCTAGCTCCTTCCGTTTTCCGGTTTGGAATGCCTTGCTGCTGTGCCCGATTCTCAGCTCCCCAGGCCCTGAGTCCACCACGGGCATCTGCGCCCCGGTTCCTTCTTCTCCCCTGATGTGGGTTCAGCGTTCTTCTCTGCACATTTCACTTTCTCCTCTTGCATAAGCCCTCTGAGAGCCTGCTCAGGACCCATCTGCTCTGTGCCGCCTACCCAACCGCTCCCCACCCGACTTCTCCCATCGTGGAGCCCAGAGGCCTCCCTGTACTTGGGCCCCTTCTCACCTGGCCTGAGCTCCAGCTGATAGGCGTTCAGCTCTTATCTGACTGCCTCTCTTTCATGTTGGGGGTGTATTGTACCCTTTGCTGTATTTCCAGAGCTTGGGACAGGCTATAATACACAGCAGGTGCTCTGTGATATTTACTCTCGATAAGGATGACTGATCTGCCGCCCTGAGCAGTTCCCTAAATCCTTGTTCCTGGAACCCCAGACTCCTAGAGGACCCTGCAGGTGCCTTTGGGGACAGGCAGGAAAAAATTGATAGATCACCGCATCTTACATCTTTTGCATAGCGAGGTTTCAAGAATCATTATTTTTTTTATTTTTTTTTTAATTTTATTTATTTACGTGTGTGTGTGTGTGTGTGTGTGTGTGTGTGGCCAGCCCAGCCCACCAGGGGGCGAGGCTGGCTGGCATGTGGTGCTGGGGGATTGAACCGCGGTCCCTGTGCTCTGCCGAGCTTGTTCCAAGTAGGTGCTCTAGACCACTGAGCCATCCCACCAGCCCCATTATTTTTTTTTAAATTCTGTGCTAAAAATTTAAAAACCATTGGATATGACTATTATTATTATGCCTAATATTATTGACAGTACAGGAAATTTATTCCTGTCATTAACAAGTGGACCTGTAGCATAGAGAAGCCATCAGAAAAAGAAGTATTGGGGCTAAAGAAAGCATCTTACATTGCATCAGGGACAGGCATTACGGAGCCAGTGATCCTGCCCATACCATCTAAACTTAGATGTTTGCATTTTGAGTCACAAGAGACCACAAGTGACTGAAGCTAGGCATGAGCAGAGTCCTGTCTCCTTTGTGCCAGGTTTAGCAGACCTCCAAGTACTCCAAGGGTAGGAGAAAGCCCAGGTCTCCCACCACTGGCTCCAATAAAGCTTTGTTTGAATGAAAACTACAGAATCACATACTGACCAGCTCCATAAAAGGGGGTAGTGCCTGTCTGAGAGCATAAAGCAAGGGGACCCAGGGCAGCAAGGCAGGTGCTGCTGGGCCCAGGAACCCTGAGCAGGGAAGTCATTCCCATGGGGAGGTGCTGGCTCCAGACTAGCTCATGCCTGCTTCTTTTCACCTGTCTCTGCTTGGCATCTACCTCTATATGTTCAAGGTGGTCGCCAGCCCAGAATCAACAACACCCCCTGGCTCCTGAGCCCGCTGTCATGTAACTGCAGATTACATCTGTGATGGGGAACCCTGGGGTTGGCTGTGCTTGTCCCCTGTTGCTTCGTCCACTCCCTACTCACTCATCAAGACAGAAGCAGTACCAAGGGGTCAAGAGCACTGACAGGGCTGGAGCCCCAAGACAAGGGCAGTGTGGGGAGAGGAAGGGTAGTTGGAGTCACTGAGATCTCTTACCCAGCTCCTGTACACAGTGTGCAGGGTCTGGCCACACATCTGTGACACTGAAGTGGATATTGCCACAGTAAGATTCTACCAGTAAATTTTTAGCATAGTTAACAGTAATTCCACCAGTTGAGTTTCTTCCCACAGTATGGCCTTTGTGGCACTGATTACTAAGAGTTTGGTCAGCTAGCTTCTCACTTCTGGCAATGAAGGAAGCCAGAAACTGTGAGGTCTCATACACAATGCAGGTGTACCTTACACAAAGGGTGGTCAGCATGCACAGTGAGATGTATAAAATCCGAAAGTCTCCTAGAAATCCTTTAAATTACCCATAAGACAGGTCTCTCTTAGTCTATCACAGTCATTTTTCCTAGTATCAGAACAAACCATGTTTTTTAAGCTGAAAATCGGACAATGTAGTCAGTTCGTATTCAGAACCATGGTTTAAGATAAGTCTTTAAACATTAGGTCCCTTCTCACCTAGATAGAATCACGTGACAGACTTTCATGGTCACTGAGTTTGTAGAGGAAGGGAGACACCTTCTCTGCACCTCCTTGTGGGATGTGGGAGAATAGCAATTCATTCCTATCTTCCTTCCTTCCTTCCTTCCTTCCTTCCTTCCTTCCTTCCTTCCTTTCTGCCAAAGATATATAATTAAGCTGAAATCAGTTAGGTGTGCATGGATGAAACATATACCACCACAAAGGACAGTGCATTCAGCTGTCCCTTTCCCCTCAGGCTCTTATATCTCTTTTCTCCACGTTCGGATAAAGTACTTTTTCAGGTAGACAGTGTCTTCTTGTGGTCCCAACTGCTTCCTAGTCACCACTGATTCCCACTTTGCATATACTACCTCCTGCTAGAATGATCCTTAGTTAACTGGCTAACCATAACCCTGCTCTCCTCAGTTCCTCCAGTTCCTCTACCTGAGAAGTGAACTATAAATGAGAAAAGAAAATGATGCATACAATCGCTTCTCGGCCTTTTGGCTAAGATCAAGTGTAGAAAATGATGCATACAAATATACAACTTGATTTCATGCAATGAGCTAGATAGAGAAGGCTAATCATTCAGATCATCTCTCTAAAACTGAGAAATTCCATGAAATCAGTGGTCTTTGAACATGGCTATCCAGGAAAAAATCCCCCAGAGAGGTCAGATTCTGAGTCAGTCCCTCAGAGAAACCATAAATCTGCGTTTTTGCCACTACCATGGTCAGCACTGTTGTGTCCCCCAGTCCAAGGCAGGCCCACGGTGCAGAGCCCTGGAAGGGCACGTTTCCGCAGGCCTCAATGAGAGAGTCAGCCTTAGTGTCCCTGAGCACAGACTGTGGATAAGGTAGTCTTCAGCTGTGTTATGTAGATTGCGGTGAGCATCAAAAGATGTAGTATTTATAGTGTTTAAAGCTATGGTGGATACAGAGTAATTGCCCTACAAGAATTTTTAAGTAACGGTAATGTTTGAAACCCTGTGCCAGTCATCTACCAGTAAACTATAGTCCTAGATATCAGAAACAAATGAAATCAACCTCCTTGGGTGCAAGTAAATCTTGGCCTGAGGCACAGCTGAAAGCCCAGGCTAAGATAAACAATGAAATGTTAATCTTACCGAGAGTAATTCTTCCCTGCCCAGGGGCACAGATGACCCCCAAGATCTGGGCCACATCTGCTATTTCCTTAGCCTGATGCTGGAGGCAGGGCAAGGTGAGACCGAGGATGTCTAACTCTCACAGCTGAACCATTGCTGCCAGCAACACCACTGCCTTTCTCCTCCCAGGGCCTAGCTTGCCTCCTCTTGTCACCTCCCCAGAGGACGCTGCTGTGAGTAGATCTGTCAGATGTTGATCCCACTGGCCCCTCAGGCATACCACCCCTTACTGTCTCATCACTCTTAGGAGCTGCTTCCTAAGAGATGCAAGCCTGTAGAGGACTCCTGTAGGTAGAACACATATGCCTGACAGCAACCCAAGTCAGTAACCCTCTTGAAACCCAGAGACTTCCAACAAGAGCATCTGGCATAACTCTCACTTTGTTTCTGTCGGCCACAAATTATATCATTCACAATTTTCTATGTTCATGTGGAACATGCATTGGGTTCAAACCCAAGACAGAAAAGCAATTCTGACTTGTGGGTCAATTATTAGTTTACAGGCACAACCACACTCATTTTGTGTGCAGGTTTTCATTAGGGCCATTAATCTTAATTACGTAAGTAAAACAATTTCTTTGTAAGCAAATACTAGAGAGGTCAAGTGTCCTTTGGTGTTCACTTTCATTTTCAATTACTTTCCACTTCAGAATATAATTGATGTGTTTTCCATTGTTCTGACCCTTTGTGTACGTGTTTATGTGCATATAGGTGGAATCCTGTATATGAGTACAGCAGAATATCACTGCTGTACGTTGGTTCTGTGTACTCTGCCTGCAATTTGAGTTGTTCACTCTACAATATGTGCTAAAGATCTTTCCATGTCAGAACACACTGAGGTGCCTCATATTTGTTATGGCTGCACCATATTTTACCTTGTCGGTGGGTCCCTTGGCAGAGAGCTGCAAAGGAAAGCCTTACTCCAAGTGAGGTGTTGCCTGTGGAGATTAGATAAAAGCTGAGGTCATTCTGAGTCATCCCTCTGATCCCTGCTGCTGTCCACACAACAGTGCCCTGACTTGAATTAGAAAGCAGTGCTACTAAGCCTGAGTGCACTGCCTGGTGTCTAAACCCACCTCTGTGAGTTGGCTGTTCTGAAATGGATTCTTTCTTTCTTTTTTTTTTTTTTTTTTTTTTTTTTTTTTTTTTTTTTTTTTTGTGTGTGTGTGTGTGTGTGTGTGTGTGTGTGTGTGTGGCCAGCTCAGCCCACCAGGGGGCAGGGCTGGCTGGCATGTGGTGCTGGGGGATCCAACCGTGGTCCCTGTGCTTTGCTAAGCTTGTTCTAAGTAGGTGCTTTAGACCACTGAGCCATCTCACCAGCCCTGAAGTGGATTCTTTCATTCCGTGGTATCTACCATGATGTTTTCAACCAATAATTTAGGGTTTCAGGAGAGCACATTTGATGGTTGCCTTCTTTTGCTTTCTGCTGCAGTAACAAAATAACTGAGTCTGGGTTTGTTAGTTCTCTATTGCTATAACAAATACCTGAGGTAATCAACTCATAAGGAGAAAAGATTTGTTTGAGCTCACTGTTCTCATCCATTACCAGCTGGGCCTGTGGCAAGGCAGCGCGTCATGATGGGGAGTATGTGATGGACTGAAACTGCTCACCTCCTGGTCATAATCTAAGAGAGGAAGAGGAAGCTGTGAGGGCTCCACAGTCCCCTTCAGAGCATTCCCTGGATGAGCTAAAGATCTCTCAATAAACCCCTCCTGAAAGCGTCACCATCTTTCAATAGTTTCTCTCTGGGGATCAATTGTTCAACACATGGACCTCTGGGGACACATGAGATTCAAACTGTATAATCCGGGTAAATTATACATCATCGAAATAGTGGCATCTGCCAAGAGCCTTGAGACTATGTCACATCATGGCGGAAGAACAAGAGAGCTTGCAGGAGTCAGAGAGAAGAAGAGAGAGCTCACTTTTACACCAAAGGCACCTCCAGTACAATAACAGCAGTGATCCTTGGGCGATTCACCTCCTGTGGTTCGCCTCGCAGTGCTGTCACAATGGCAAATAAATTTCATCATAAATTTTGGAGAAAACATTCAATCTGTAGCAATGATCCCCTTTATCTTCAACCAAGTAATGCATGCAGAAGCAAGTTTTATTTTCACAAGTAATTATAAGTCCCTTAACTAGTGCACCTTCAGGCCTCTTCATCTCCTGTTTCTAATCTTCACAACAGTCATTTCAGACTCACGAGTTCTACTAGCTCTCTTTTATAGGTGAGAAAACTGAGGCCTAGAGAGATTAGATGTTTTTTCCAAGGCACATTACTTAGTAGGTGACACAAACCCAGAGTTTGCTTTCAGAAGATAAATTACAATATCATTAATGTATTTATTTATTGAACAATATTTATAATGTGCTGAGAATGACACTTAGCAATAGACATACATCAGAAAACAAATAGTAAACAAGAGTGTGGTCTATGCCCATACAGAGCTGGCAGTTTAGTGGCAGAGACATTTAAGAAGCAAGCAACAGAGGGCCGGGCAAATAGCTCAGCGGATTAAAGTGCCTACAAGCAGGCGCAGGGGCCAGGGGTTCAATCTCCGGGCCTGCTGTGCCAGCCCCACCTACGGGGAGCCCTGAAACAGTGATTGAGACTGGGCATAGTGGCGCACACATGTAATCCCAGCACTTGGGAGACTGTAAACAGGAGAATCACTCCAAGTCCAGTCTAGTAGTGAGACCCTGAATACCCTATGTACTTGGGAGGCTATAAACAGGAGAATCACTCCAAGTCCAGTCTACGCAGTGAGACCCTGTAGACCTTGTACTAAAATACAAGAAGAAGGAGGAGGAGGAGGAGGAGGAGGAGGAGGAGGAGGAGGAAGAAGAAAGCAACAAATACATATTATAATTTAAGATACTTCAAGCACTATAAATAAACAAAAAGCAAAATAAAGGATCAAGAGCTGGGGGAGGTAGCTTATTGGTAGAGAGCTTGCCTAACGTGCAATCCCCATTACATAAAGTAAAATAAAACAGAGAATCAGTTGGTTTCAGGACATTGTCATGGGATCCAGGCCCTAAGCTGGATTCTTTGGTCTTTGGTGTGTGGATAGATTTCCTGCACTCTCTTCATGTATGATTCTTTGGGTGACTATTATAAATAATTTCATCATTAAGTGGCCTGTATTGTATTGTTTTCCCTTGCAAAACCCCAAATTACACAAGGCATTTAGCTTAGGAAGAGAAGCATTCCTTTAATGTGGGAGTGGAAGGGAAGAAAATTGAATAAAAGTAGAGGAGCCTGAATGTCTATATATGGAACCATATTTCATCTCCATTGAGAACAAATGTGTGTGAGAGAGAGAGAGAGAGAGAGAGAGAGAGAGAGAGAGAGAGTAAAGAGAGAGTAGATAACATCAGGGACAATGCTGGGTTCCATCAGCCTCTTACCCTTTAGGAGTGGCATGCTGTATCATCAGGACTGGTCTGGAGAACACCAGGCTAGCAGCTGGGTGGATTTGAGGAAGCCTAGGGTAAGGAAGTGAACAGGAGCAACAGAAGAGGTATCAGAGGCAGTAATCTTCTCCACTAGGGACAAGGATGGGCAATTCCCAGCAATAAGCATCCCAGGACTTGGGCCAAACTCCAGCTTCGTCCGGTGATCGCCGCCAAATCCTGGGAATTTTCCATCCAAGGGAGCAGGACAGCATCATCATTTGAGGACCTCTGCACACTGTGTCAGGTGGTGGAGAGCATGAGGCAACAGACATAAGAAAATAAAATATAAAGCCCCTTCAGGTGACTGGGCTATAGGACTGGATTCCCAGGAGTGGGGTAAGCCTGGAGATGCGAGGTCTGGGGAAAGACCTATCCTCAGTGGCCATGGACTCCAGAAGATGGCACAAAAGGCTAGCACAATAAACATAGACTTCTTGTCAATATAGGAAGTTGGTCTTCTGTCCTATAGAAGCCTCAGCCCCTGATGCTTGGGGACTTTAGGGAGGCTCAGGCTGCCATAGAGAAATGGACTAGGATCTTGAGCAGCCTCAATGGAATCAGAATAGGCAGGGATCAAAATCTACCACTTTTGGAGAAAATAAATATCCACAAAATCTCTGCTTCAAATATTAGATGGTTCAAGATTACCATAAAAGGACAATCTCAAGGTAGTCATATGCTTTTATTCATGATGGTGGGTTTTGATGACACAGTCTACTGTGTAAATTATACAAATGCAGTCACAATTCTTTTGTCTAAGAGTCTCAAACTTTTCCAACTAAGAAGAGAGGAGAGAAAACTTAGATTCTGAAAATTTTAAGAGACTTAGAATAATAAGTTTGGCACAGTACAGCCAAAGCACAAAATCCATGTTTCCTTAGTGCCCTTAGGAACCCAGGTGTGCTTTGTTGTCCAGTAATAGCAACCTGCGGTCAACTTTGGCCATATTTTAGTCAGCTGCTGAATCGTTCCTAGAATGAATCACCACTAACTTAGTGGCTTAAAATACACATTTATTGTTTTATAATTCTGTAGGTCAGACGGCCAACATGAGTCTAATATCAAGGTATCTGCAGTGCTGTGTTTCTTTTTGGAGGCTCTAGGGGAGAGTCCATTTCCCCGTACTTCCCAACTTCCAGAAATTTTCCATTCCTTACTCATGTCTCCTATCCTCCAACTTCAAGGCCAGTAATGTACCCTTCCAGTCTTTCCTCTATAGCCACGTCTGCCTCTCATTGCCTGCCACTAGGAAGGGTTCTCTGCTTTTAAGGACTCCTGAGGTAACATTTTGCTCAGCTAATAATCCAGGATAATCTCCCAGCCACAAGGTCCACATCATCATAGCCCCTTCTGCCATGTAAGGTAACATATTCTGGTTCTTGGGATTAGGATATGAACATCTTGGGGTGAGGGAGGGGACTATTCTGTGTTTCACAGCTGCTGTGGCAAGAAGCCCTCCTAGCCACCCTGGAGACAGAGATAATTTGCATTGTACCAAGAGGGTAGCAGGCCTGTTACAGTTCTAGATACTCCTTCCCATCAAAGGTTCTAGTCTTCATTGCATGTCACTTGGGGTTAGCAGTCTTTCCCACATATGCTACTGAGAACCTTCACAAAAAAACAAGGTGTATAAGACTTGGTGTGGGAAGGGTTAGAAAGATGGGGCTCCCGCTTTGGATAGATGTCCAGCCTGGGAAAAAAACAGTAGTTGCTGTAGGAAAGGGAGCCAACTATTTCTGGATATTCATGGAGAGTAGACCTTTATTGTTTTTAGCAACTTTGAGACATTGGTAAGAATCCAGCTTAGGAACTGAAGAATGGAGTGAGCACAGGGCTGTGCTTGGGGATGGATGCACAGGGTTGGTTACTGATGTGGGGCTCCTTGGGCTAGGGAAAGGGAAACCCTGGCCCACAGCTGATGCAGGGTTATTAAATTTAAAAACAGTGAGTTTCCATTCTAGCTGCTTCTCATTCTTTTAAATAATGTTTAAAACCAAGTAGACCTCATGCTACAGAGATAGATTTTCCTTTTCCCAGCCTCAACTGTCTGCCTGTAAGAGTCACAGGGCTTCTGCTAACTCAACTTTGACCCCATTGCAGGTGGCCTAATTGTCCTGGCCTAACTGTGCAAGGTGATCGCTTCCCTGGGCTCCATCTCTCAGCTTTTCTATGTTGGCACATTACTTCTTTTTGAGCTCAGAAAAACCACTTGTGTGGTAAGTGTGAGAGGGGGTAGCAGGGAAGGGAAGGAGCTACAAGCCCCTCACCTCTCCCAAGTATCCATCTTACTACAAAAGGTGCCTATGTTAGCTGCCCCCCATTGGTCCCTTACCCATTATAACACTGAAAATGCCTCCCTGGATGTCCCAAAGCACTCCCAGGAAACAAGATCACCCCATCCCCCAGAATCTCTGTTCACAGGCTCCCAGAAGGGGTATGGGGCCAGTTTTTCTGCCCCCGCCTGTGGGTTCCAGTGCTCCAAACAGTGCAACAATTTCACTGTCAGCCTGTGGCCATGCTGTGCCCAGAGTGAGGCACACCCCAAAGATTTTCCAAGCTGGCCCCCTGCTGGGATCACAGGGCCTTTTTAAAACTGCAGATATCTGGGTCTTACCCCAGTGAGCCTCTTTAACTGGCCTAGGCATCTCGCTGCTTACTGCTCTCAGTAATTAGCCTGCTCTCAGGAGCATTCTCTCTCTTAGCTGGGCAGGGGTGAGCCTTGCGCACTGGGATTAGAGCTCACCTTGGCCAGGAAAGCTTCCTTGTGAGTGCCCTCCACTTTGATTTATTCTCTTTCTCCTTTTTTCCCTTCTTCCCAATTTATTATTATTTGTTATTGCTGTACAAACAGAAGAATGTAGACTAATTTTTATCCTATAAATGCCGCTATTCTTCTTCTTCTTCTTCTTCTTGTTATTATTATTATTTAGAATTATTATTATTATTTAGAATGATTTGTATAGTTCCCTTTCATTCATCGAAGCTATTTGCAGCAAAAGTTCAGGGCAAAAAAGGCAACACAACCTACAGCTTCGAAGCTATTTGCAGCAAAAGTTCAGGGCAAAAAAGGCAACACAACCTACAGCTTCGTGTTCTTATTTTCTTGGGGTTTAAAGTCTTCCTGAGTGGGGGCCGGGGAGACAGCTCAGTAGAATAAGTGCTTGCCTGCCAAGCACAAGAGCCTGAGTTCAATCCCTGGTTCTGCAAAAAAAAACAAAAACAAAAACAAAAACAAAAAAAAACAATGATAATAATAAATAAATAAATAAATAAATAAATAAAAATAAAAATAAAGTCTTCCTGAGCAAGTGGAGAGGTACAGTGAGCCACTCAGGAAGCTAGGAAATGAGTCAGGACCAGCTGGACTCAGTCGGCCCCTCCACATCCCGGCAGAAGGCTCCCTGCTGCTCTCAGACAGGCCACAGGGCTTGTTTCAGTTGTTCACTGCTCAGCTCTGATGGGGGAAAGCCTTCCACCTCCCCGCACACACCCTGGACTTCAGAGTCTCTGCGAGAAGGCGCTGCCTATCTGAGTTTTTTATTCTGCTGTTAGCCAGACAAAAATGAGAGAGGAACAGCATCCAGTTTGGAGCTTGCTTTTATAAAAGAACCAGAAAAGTGGTTTTCATTATTTGTGAAGCCTAGGTTTCAAAACATTACTCTCTTATATTCTTGTGAAAATATCTGAAGAGCATTAAACTTAGATATTGGCTCTAAAAATCGTGGAGTGTATGAATTGTGTATGAATGTTGTATGAAATTTATGCATTCGTGAGAATGGGAGCTGGGCATCTTGGACTGTACATTTCTAGTCTGAGGCTGGAGATAAACTGAGAAAAGAGAAACAGTTTTAGTGTACAAAGGTAGTTGGTTGGTATACTTCCTGACTTAAAAATAGAAAATAGGGGCCAGGGAGATGGCTCAGTGAAATAAGTATTTCCCTGGCAAGCGCAAGGGCCTGAGTTGCAGAGCTAGAGAAGTGTGCACACACATGAGCATTTATGTGTTTCACAGTTCCTTGGGATATATTTAACCTAGGTGGTGTCCACGGTGCACATGGCCGCGCGTCTGTGGTACCCGCTGTGAGCCTGTATGCTTCCAGGTGCGTTCTTCACTGACTTGCTCTGTATCGCCTGGGTCTGACCTCTGCAAACAGGCTTCGCGGGCTCCTAGGTCGGGTAGTGGCCATCTGGGCTCCCAATGAGGAGAACTGGGACAGGAGGCTAGGAAAGGCCAGGTGTCTAGCCTAAGCCTCTAGGCCTTGGGTGGTGTCTCAAAGAGCAGCGGCCTGGCTCCAGCCTGCCAGAAAGGCTGCCTTGCTTGCAGCTCCCATTGTTTTCTGTTTCTTCAGCCCAGGGCTGGGAATGACTCCCTGCTGTCACTAAGCTCCTGTGAGTCTCTGACACCTGTGGAACCAATCTCCTGTTATGTATGTTTGTAGTGGTCTTTATTGTTCTGATTCGATCCTGACTGACACACAGGTTGTGATTAAACACATTATCCTTTAGCGTAGATTAGTGTTAAGGCTTGTGTTTGATCCCCCCCCCCCCCCCGTGTCTCTTGTGGTCATAGATGGGGATTTTCCAGGGGTGGTGGGATCTAGAGTGTGGGACACTGGATTTGATATGGTGTAATGCCATACTCAAAGGCACTAGGATTAAGGATATGAGGGCTGCTTATACCCTAGAACAATATAAGGGGGGCAGGAAGATGCTGCTAAGGTCTTCCCTTGCTGCTTTGCTGCCTTCTTTCTATCATGAACTGTCTTCCCTCTGCCATGCCACCCTGCCTTGGAGCCCGCTGATTATAGACTGAAACCTTTGTAAACCATGGGCTAACTAAACCTTCTCTCGTGGCATATTATTTTTTTTTAAGGAAGGGTCTACAGGGTATTCAGGGTCTCACTACTAGATTGGACTCGTGGTGATCCACCTGTTTACAGCTTCCCACGAGCTGGGATTACAGGTGTGTGCCACCATGCCCAGTCTCATTCGCCCTCTCAGAGTGCCCCAGGGGCGGGGCCAGCACAGCAGGTCTGGGGATTGAACCCCTGGCCCCTGTGCCTGCTTGTAGGCACTTTAATCCACTGAGCTAGTTGGCCGGCCCTTCCCCTGTCACTTTTGGTGTCAGGTATTTTATCTCAGCAGTGAGAAAAGTAAGACAATTAGCTATTAGCCAATCTCCTTTCTTCCTTTCTTTTTTTGGGGGGATACTGTGGATTGAACCTAGGGCATTTGCACTGAGATATATCCCCAGCCCTTTTTCAATTTTTATTTTGAGACAGGACCCTGCTAAGACACTAGGTTGCCCTGCCTAGGCTCACATATGCCATCCTCCTCCCATAGTACTGAGATTATAGGTGTGTGCCACCATTCTCAGATTATTATTTCTAATTATTTGTTAGAAAAAGTAATTCCTTACCTACTAAAGTTATATTTAACACCCAGTAAAATTTTAAAATGTCTAAGTGTCATAAATGCTTGTGAATTCCACCTTCATGAGCTTCAAGCAGTGGTTTAATTTTACTCAATATTTTCATATGATAAATGTAATGGAAATAGTGAATCAGATGCCAAGAAATGAATGATATTCATAATGGGCCTACTACTCCTTTTAAGAAATAACTCACATTTATTCTTGAACTAATATATAGACAGTACTGGCTTTCTGCAGTAGTGTCAAGGAGAAATGATCCGGTAATGGTTGCAGTAAAAGAAATGTTCATAATTTTGGAACTTGAAAGTAATTCTACCTTCCCCATTAAATGATTTGTTTTTATTATTTCATTATTACTTGTAGTGTCTTTCCTGAGGCTTTGCCTCAAATCCTTTCTCCTGCTAACTGCAAATTAAAATGAACTATATCTGAAAGGAATGTTTTTAGTAGACTGTCTCCAAAGGGCTTTCAGCTACAGCAAGATACTTTGGCAGCTACTCCTTCTCCTCTCTGCCTTCCTCATCTGACCCAAGACTGATGGGCTGTAAGAAAAGTACATGAAAGAGCTAGAATTTCAAGTACGGGCTTCGGCACTGTATCAAGAGAGTTTGTGAATGTCAGATGAAGCACATTTATCAGGCACTCTGAAATCGTAGTAGAGGCATTTACAAAGTGACGAGCATCCAGCAATCGAAAAAGGCCTGTCTTGCCAGATGAGTGATTTCAAAGAATTTCTGGGTGGTAGCTGGTGGATGTAAGAGTGGGGACAGAATAAAGAGAATAAAGGGAGCCACCCCATACTACATGAGTAAGAGTTAGGGAAGGCCAGACCTGAGGGAAAACTTCCACGGTGAGCAACTTGGGAGACTAGGTAGTTCAGAGACATCAGCGGAATGGAGGGTGCAGCTGAAGCTGTGGCAACAAATAAAATGCCACAAAAGAGCAGTAAGCCCAGTAGGGAAAACAAACCTCAATGACCTTGCACTCCTTTGAGATCACACAATAATATGCTGGCATAGTAGTGAGGAGTTTCCTTCACTAATGTGGACTGGCTCCCTAATAAGTTCTTTTAATAAAGGTAGCAAATAATTACATAACACTGCAAAGAGTACATTGTATATTCATTTTAATACTCAAAACTCTAGGAAGAAACGAAACTACAGAGTGGCTAGTCTGAGAACTAGTAACTAGTAACTCTGGTAACTGAACCACATCATGCTAAAGGCCCCAACTGACAAGCCCCTTCCAGGAACAAAAATACAAATCTGCTGGCCTCATTCTGAAGTGAAAACAAGTGAAGACAACCAGATATTTGGAGAAAGGCTCCCGATAAGCATCCTTAGAGAAATTTGAGAAGCTGTTACATCATTGAAAAAAGATACAACAAAGGAATAACTAAGAAACTGTCAAAAGTCCTAGCATATTTTTTTTAAAAAATCATAAAATATGTGTGTATGCATGTGTGTGTAAAACAGAAGCTTTGGAATATATAATTTCAATGATCTCCAAGAGTGAGGCAAAGAGATGGATGTCATAAGCAAAAAGAAAGGAGTCTCCAGGGGCAACCCAGGATGTTGCACACCATTTTGGCCAGTATGGTTGTGAGAAAGTGAAGAAATGAAGACCAGATACAGAAAGCTGGGATCAGGAAGAGCCCTCTCTCCAGATGGGGAGAAAGGGACCACTCAGCCACTACAGTGCCTTTATTCATACTTTCCGCAGGTTGATGTCACATGACACCGCTCTGCCTACCAACCTGTTTGCTTGAATAGCCCGGGCCATGGTGGTCTCTGGACTGGAGCGGTTTGTTCACTTGGCTCCCTTCCTGCTCTTCATTTTTGGGACAACCTTATTCCAGCCCCACACATGTGATCTCCAGCTTCTGACACTCTCCACAACACAGACACACAGACACACAGACACACACACACACACACACACACACACACACACACGGATAGTAAGAAATAAAAGACATTTCCCCATGGCTGAAGGATATGACTCTCTTAGACCTGGAGCCATTACATTTATACACTGGAGCAAAGAACAGATCCTCTATGACATTTGAAATCTGTTCTATAACCAAAACTAAGTACTGTGCTCTCCATATAGATTAGTTTAGGAATTGAAAATAAGTAACAGGATTTGTATATATGTGACCCAAAAATAATGTTACGTAATTTAGGGTTAGGAATCATTTTTAATAGCTAATTGGGGTTTTGCTGGAGTTTATAGTTGCCTTTCTGAGATATTTGTCATTATTTTATTCCTCAAGTTTATCTAACTTCATGATGTAATCAGGTGTTCTGTCAAGTTTTCTTTACTCTTCCTGGGCTTGAGTTTAATCAACTTTCCTCTGACTCTGGGTATTCACTGGATTTAACTACTACCTGGAGCCTACATTTTATTCTTTCTGATTTCATTTCTTTTATTTGTTGCAGTCAGATGTAACTTGTTAAGAAAAAAAAAACCTGTAGGTGCTAATTTTCCCTTGATCTTGTATTACGTTACCATAGTTAATTGATATGCCTTGGCAAAGTGCATTTTTAGGTTGAACTCCTTGATTTTTCTGGAATTTGAAAAATTTTCCCATGCTTTTATTATCCGTGGTTCCTTAGGATGAGTCTAATTTAATTTGAATTCTTTTTCATAATCATTTATTTATTTATTTGATACAGGCTCTCATACACAGGTCAGACTCATAGTGATTGTCCTGTCTCAGCCTCCTCAGCACTGAGATCACAGGCATGTGCCACCACACCCAGTTTCAGTGGCCTCGCACCTGGGGCTCCGGAGCCGGCATGGCACGTGGTACCAGGAATCAAACTCAGGTCCTTGCACTTGCCAGGCAGGCACTTAGACCACAGAGCTATTTTCCTAGTCCCTAACTTCAAGTCTTGTTCTATTAATAAGAACATTTCCCTCCTGACTGAAACACTTCCCCAAAGGCCCCATCTCCCAACACTGCTGCATTTGGGATTAAGTCACAAACATGAATTTGGAGAACACATTCAGGTCATAGCACCTCCTCAGTCCCTACCCCAAAGCATTCAGCCCACACTCCTTGGAAAGCAGAGTGAAAAAGCAAGGAATTATACAAACTTTGCCAAATGTCTGTCTGTCTGTGTCTTTCATTCATTCCTTCTTCCTTTTTTTCTTTTTAAGTATGAGGATTGAACCTAAAGCCTTTGCATTGAGCTCCACTCCCACTACTTTTATTTATTTATTTATTTATTTATTTATTTATTTATTTATTTTATTTTGAGGCAGGGTCTTGCTAAATCCTTATGTTCCTTAGGCTAGGCTTGAACTTGTGACCCTCCTGTCTCAGCCTTCCTGTGTGCTAGGATTACTTCTTACTATCTAAAAAACAAGAGTTGATATTGGAATTCCAGAAAGAAAACTGAGAGCCAGGGAGATAGTTTGGCATAAGTGCCTGCCTGGCAAATGTCAAGGATGCTGGCACCATATCCCATGCCAGCCCCACTCCATGTGGGCCACTAAAACCAGGCACAGTGAGTCTAAAGGATCACTATGAGTCTGAGCTGTGTAGCAAAACCCTGTACCAAATAAATAAATGATTTAAAAATTTTAAAAACTGAATTCCAATCACCTACCATGTAACTCATATTTCACTTTTCCAGAGAGAAAGAAATGGAAAGAGGAAAGGGGGAAGCAGTCAAGAGAACAGGGCTCTGAATTGCCATCATCTGTGTGCACCTCTGGCTTTCCCACTGGGTTGGAGAGTCCATGTCAACCACGCATTGCAGAGACCTGAGCCTTCCAAGGTGCCCAGCAGACATTAATACTTGAATGCAAAGTAAATGAACAAATGAAGCTTGCAAAATGGTGCTAAATGCAGTGAGGTTGTGCCCAGGTAGCTGTTACTCCCCATTGTCTAAGAGGGTCTCCTGGACTTCTGCCAGCTGTCCTCAGGGACACTCCAGCTGTCCCTCCTTTGAGTGTGGTCCGATAGCATGGCATGGTCATCAGACAACTTCTGTGGCAACTTGTCACCACCCTATAAAGTCAACACTTGTGTGTCTGATCTTAGCCCAGATTTCTTCCACCTAGATCTTACTGATTAAACTTGTTGATTTCATAAGTCAATAATCCCTTCACGCTCGCTTACTAATCATGTGGATTAAGTCACATCATAACAACTCTTTACAAGGTCTACACACAATACACATAATGCCTGCAGCTCAAAGTCAACTTTAAAAATATCATAAAAGTCACAACAAAGAAATCATTACTAACCCACAGGATCCCTACCACTTGGGTACCTCCCATGGGAGCTTCCTGCCAATCCTCCTTAAATCCTGCTCTCAGCCTGTGATTCCTGAGATAGAAACCCATCTGCCTCAGATCTGGAGTCCCTTGCCCAGGGTTGAAAGCCATCCACAAGCTGACCAGGTCTGGCTCCACATATGTCTCACTTCTTCCAGCATGCACAACCTGCCTCACAGCCCTGTAGTGACCATTCACATTTCCAGCCCTGTGTCCAAGTAGCTTCCCCTTCCTAGGAACATTTCTTTCCCATCCACCTCTCTCTTTCTGATTAAACTTATTGACTGAAGTAGGAAAGTTGAATGGACGTTTCTTTCCAGTACCCCTCCTCCAGGGAGACCTCTCCAACTCATCCAGTCCTGTGGTTCCATAGACTCTCCATGGCCTTCCTTGCTTGTGCCTAACCAGCCACACTGCCCCTTCATCATCTGTCTGGGCATCTTGCCAGCAAGAAGAAGGACCTATATATTTTGGCTCTGTTTCCCAGAGTACTGTGGGTGTTACTTCAGAATTCTGATTGAGTCAAAGGAGCTCAACCCAGGTGGCTAAGGTCTTGTACTTCCCCCCTAGCTCCTCGGGACACTTGAGAGAATCACCAGCATAATCAGAGTTTAAATCTGGGCTTAATTCCAGGCCTCATTCTCCCAGTTCTTCCCGAAAACCTTATTTCTATAATTTTTTTAGAATGAGGAGCAGAGGAGTACTTGCCAAGGTCTTGCCAAGCTTGTTTCCACTAATGTAGTACTATGCATGTTACAGACTAAGCTGTCCCTGCTGTATAGAGGACAGAATTTCTAAGAAGTAGGGATTATAATGTCAGGAAGGAGAGTTGAGGACATTGCTCAAAATGCAGATGCCCCTCTCCTCTCAAGGAGGAATCTCCTAGATTATATTACAGAGATGTGGTGTAAAAAGTAAGACTGTCCTATGATACTACTGTGGCTTGGGAGTTTTTGCAAGGGAAATAATATAACAGAGGACACATTTTATAAAGAATCACCCAGGATAGGGCCGGCCAAATAGCTCAGCAGATTAAAGCATCTGCAAGCAGGCGCAGGGGTTGGGGGTTTGATCCCCGGGCCTGTCCTGCCAGCCCCGCCCCCAGAGCATGCTGAGACGGAATTGAGACTGAGCGTGGTGGCGTGCACCTGTAATCCCAGCTCTTGGGAGGCTGTAAACAGGTGGATCACTATGAGTCTGACCTAGTAGTAAGACCCTGAACACCCTGTAGACCCTTCCCTAAAATAAAAAAATAAAAATTAAATAAAATTTAAAAATTACCCAAGAATGATATACAAATGCAGAAAATCCATCTACATGCTAAATACTAAAGAATCCGGCTGAGGGTCTAGATCCTAATATCCTGCATGAGTCCAGCTGGAAACCTAGAGCTCATAACAATGCCTCCCACAAGTCCAGCTGGAGGCCTAGAGCCCACAGCAAAGTCTTATGCAGGCCTGCTTTGCGCATCTGTGCTGTGAAGGCCCAAAGGTCAATGGTGGGAGCTCGGAAGTCTATGCCAGCAGGATGAAGGAGTTGTGCTATCAGGCTGAGGCATCTGAACTGGAGCAAGGAAGCAACATTCAAGGTAAGAACCAGAGCTCCCCCAAAAGTACCACAACCATACTCAGCAACAAGGTCCCAGTCTCCTCTAGCAATGGGAAAAGCCGAGTTCCATCAGGAAACCAAGGCGACAAGCTTCTGCATGAGGCTGAGCAGCCCACCATCTTCCCCTCCGGAGCCAGGAATCAGTGCTCAAGATGAGGACCAAAGCTCCTCCAGAGTTCATTGGGAAAGCTAGCATGACAATGTCCTCCAGCAGAACAGCCCAAGAGAACTAGCAGCTTCTAGCAGCTGCAACAACCTCTCCAAACAGCATCCCTAACAGCGTTTTGGCAGCTTCTCCTGTTCTGCTTTTATGCTGCTGACAACAACCCTCAGATGCGCCTTCTGCACCCAGCATCATGCTAGTTTAATCCAGCTAGGTGTAAGAAGTTGACCACCAGTTAGAAATCCACTATAGATACCCAGGTCCAAAGAGTGTCCCACTTCTGTACTTCTCTAAAAATCACATTCCTCATGCTCCAGGGCTGGAGAAGAATCTAATACCACGATTGCTGGGCATCCTTGTCCCCTCTACAGGCTTTCAAGGGACCAGGGAAAATGGGAGTGTTCTAATTTTCAGACCATGGTGCTGGCCACTGTGCTTTGTGACTCTCTGTGTTAAGCCAGTCAGGGCCCAGGGACAGGTCAGGGCTTCTTCTCACTGTGCTGTCATCTCTACTGGCCACAGGTTAGTATTCTCAGGAACCCGACCCCAGATCTCAAACCCAGGGCACATAGTGCTGAGCACCATAGGCTCTCCTGTGGTCATGCAGGTGTGTAGGACACTGGCCCCTGTCAACCTGGAAACCTGTCCCCTCTACACACATGCACACACGTATACACATACATGCAAACATACACTTGGACACCCTGGCTTAGGGATTTCACCAACAGGGCTGAAACACACTGCCCCCCCTTCAATCATAGCAATCATCTCCACTATCTTCAATAATTTGTCTTAAGTCTGGATTTCAAACAAAAATCTGAGTGGAGACAGTTTTTCCTGGGAAGCCAGAAACATCTCTATTTTAGGCTTAGAAGCACAAAGAGCTATTTTTCTCCCTAAGGAAGAAAAGCTAGCCAGCCCACAACACAAAACTCAAGGCAAGGAAAAAAATTACCTTATCATTCCTTTTTGCTGATAAGGCTACAGCAGTAAAAAGGGTATGACACCAATTAACTTCTCTGCCACCCTGAGTTTCATGGATCAACACTCAGCCTGTGGAGGGGGTGGGGGTGAGGTGGCCAAAAGCACTAACAAAGGAAGTTTGGACCCCTGATGAAATCACAGGGGAAAGCTCAGAGAAGCCCCACACAGAGCCCGAGTGAGCAGCATTAACTGAAGTGGGTGCCACTAAGCCCTGTGACAAACTGAAATGCGGAAATGACAACCACCTCACATTTCCTGCGCAGCAGTTGGAGCAGGGCTGGCGTGAGGAACTAGACTGCCAGATTGTGTCTCGTGGCAAGAGAGGCCCTGCAGACGGGCAGCCTGCAGGGTGCTGCTCCAAGGGACACCCTTCTCCAACACGTGGGCATGTGGGGAGGCTGACATGGCCCTGTTTAGGAAGGACAGTGGAATGAGAGAGCCTTCCAGGGTTGAAAAAATAAAAGAGCTCTGGCTATGTGGAAGATATCACAGACTGATAAATCCCTATGCAGATACCCAACCTTACTTTAAAACCCAACTGAGCACAAGAATCTAAAAACATTTTCACAAGTGAAGGTTGATCAAGAGGAGGCAGGGAGGGCACACAGCACCACCCTCTCCCCCTCCCACCCCACCAAAGGGTCAGCTGGTTATGCAGCCCACTATGGCTAACAGCAGCCCAAGCAAGTATGGGGAAATCTGAAAATAAACTCTCACTTAAAGAATTAGGGCAAGGCTTTGAAAGATGATTACTACAGCCAAGCTTCCTTATTTAGTAATGTAAGCAATTAGAAATTTATCTTGATAAGTATATCTGTATAAACTTCTTAGGATGGGTAAGATGTTTGATATTCAGACAGATAGTGAGGTTAAGTCCAACTGCATATGTTGTAGGGTAATAATAAGCTTGTCTTCTGGAGGATTAACAATCTAAGTTTGGAGACCAAAAATTAGAGAAATAGAAGGGCTGCAAGGACAGCCAACATTTTGGTCCTAGCCTTTCAAGGTCAGTGAAGATTCAGGGCATAGGAGAACCTGTACTGTAACATCATGTAACTCAGTTGTGTCCCAGATTTTCTGATCAAGGAGATTATGGAGCCACAGAGCAATGTGATCAATGATGCAGAGTGTGCCTAAGGAGAATAACATGTTATAAAACTATGATAAGGAGGACTGGGGAGATGGCTCAGTAGAATAAGCACTTGCCTGGCAAGCACAAGGACTTGAGTTAAATCCCCAGTTCCACCAAAAAAAAAAAAAAAAAAAACCAACAACAACTATGATAAGCCTGTTCATTAAACCTACCTAACAGGGCCAGGGAGATGGTTCAGTAGAATAAGCACTTGCCTGGCAAGTGGAAGGACCTGAGTTCAATCCCTGGTTCAGCCAAAAAACAAAAAACTCCCACCTAACTACATTTTTCCATGCATTGTAAAGAAAGAAGAAAGCTGTGTTCTTTCAGCCATCTGAGAGACAGTGGTGAGAATTCTAGGAGAGAGGAAAGGATGTCCAACAAAGACCATCTGTTGTAGTGGGAATGCAATCATGGCATCCACATAACCCAAATTTTCTAAAATATGTAATATTCTTTCTTACTAACACATAGTTACCACCTAACATTTGACTCAGAAATGATGGCCCTTGGGGAGTTAATAAAGTTATATACACATAAATCTGTAAAACACAACAAGTTCAGCACCATGTCAAGTATACCAAACCGTATGAATTCACACGAGCAAGAAACCTCTCACCTGGAACAGTTGAGTTACAGTCCTGTGATTAATTTAATGGTTAATTTAATCAAATAATTTAATGATTTCATTTGATTGCCAAATGAAAATTGTATATAATATGTACATTACTATATTCAGAACAAAGAAATGGTCAAAAGAAACTCCAACTTGGTTTCATTGCATAAATCTTACATTCAGTACTACAATGTATAACAGAACATAAAACTATAATACTGTACTATACAGCACAATCAGCAAAACTTACAGTATTATACTGTAGAAGAATCTGCCATAAGACCACACTGGTCTTTTTGTTCCTACATTGTGAGTCTGAATACAGGATGTAAGTACAAGCAGCAGGTAGTAAATCTGAACAGTAATTAAACAGGTAGGTGTATGTTAAATGAGTAATAGCTACGTATTCATAGGCAGGTACTACTAACACCAGTCATTTTTATTTTTATTTTTTTTTAACCAAATACATTTTATTTTTTTTTCTTTTCAAAGTTTTATTGATAAACATATAGCAATGAGACAGTTTCAAATCAAATCGAAAGTACAGTTTCAACAAATAATATACTGCATATATTCTTCTTAGTGGTTAACACCAGTCATTTTTAGAACATTTTTATCATCTCAGAAAAAAAACCCTGGTACCTTTTAGGTGTCGCCTTTCTAAACCTCCATCCCCATCTCCAAATCAGCCACCAATCTATTTTCCATAACTATAGATTTCCCACTTCTCAACATTTCATAGGAATAGAATCATATAACAGTCAATTATTATTTTGTGACTGGACTCTCTCACGTGGCAATATGGTACCATGAAAGGCTCAAGCTAGGAGTCTCCAATCAAACTGTCTCACTAGAGAGAATGGTACAGATGCAGAGTAGTGGAATGGGACTGGAGGCTGAGGAGAACCGTGGGGGTGGTGCTGGGAAGGAGCCATGGTTGGGTCATACATGTGCCCAGCAAGACAGCTTTGGGCTGTGAGAAAACACTGACCCATGAATGGCTGGAATGGCAGGCATATTATCTTACTAGCAGGAAATCTAGGGGTAGGTAATTCTAGATCTGGTCCAGAGCTTGTCAATACTGACAGGGATCCAGCTCTACCATCTTTCCATCTACCATCTTGGTGGAGTGGCTTTTATGCTCAGACCTCTCCTCTCACAGTTGCAAGATGCTAGTGCTCTTCAGGATATCACCTCTATGGAATTGCTTACAGACCGCGTGTTCCTTAGCAGAAGCAAATCTTTTCCCAGTGCCAACAGAGTTCCCTTTGTGTGCCATTGGCCAGGACCACATTACATTTCCACATGTCCATGCCTTAGTTTCAGGGTAGTCTGAGAAGATGCATATCTGCTCTTGCCAGGCTCTGTAGTTGGTACTGAGCTCTGTCAGCAAGAAGGGAGAAGCCATGTGGTTCTTGGGTAGGCAAACAACAGTGCTTGCTGCAAAGGCCAAAGGAGACCAGACTAATGCAATGCGCTTGGCCCATCAAAAACCAGCCTTACCTGAACATGGGAGGGGCTGGTGGGGCCAAAGGGCAGAATGAGGACAAGAAAGACTAAGGTGAATGGAAATGTATTAGGGTTGGTTCCTGGGAGGTCACTGGCAACTTCCAGTTGCTACATTCCAGTAACAGAGAGGAAAAATCTGACAGACTGCAGAGTTTTAAGAAAAAAGAAAGGAAGCAAAAAGGTACAGGAACTTTTAAAAAGCAGGAGAAGAATTGGGCAACCAGATCAATTAAAGGTATGTTTCAAGATGGGAAGACTTCAGGTAACAAGATAACTTATTGAGATTCTTATGCGGAGATTTTTACTACTGTAGGTCACATTTGCAGAAGTTTAAAAAATGAAGTAAATATAATAATAGGATATTTCAACATTAGAAATATGTTTGTTATCTATAGCCATACCACCCTGAACACGCTGATCTTGTCTGATCTCAGAAGCTAAGCAGGGTCAGGCCTGGTTAGTACGTGGATGGGAGAAATACGTTTGTTTAATATTAAAGGTAGAAGTTCTTCATAATCAACAGTTACCCTAGAAGCCAGAAAGGAAAGTGTTTGATGTCATACAAATTTAAATATGTTGTTTATTTAAATATATATTGCACATAAAGTCAGGACAACAATAAATAAGTAGAGAAGTGTGCATTCACAGCAAAATTTCATATGTGCCTAAAGATCCCTAATAAATAAAGAGTATCCACAAACTGATGAGAGACAAACAATCAAAAGAATAATAGAAAAAGTGGGCTGGTGGGATGGCTCAGTGGTCTAAAGCACCTACTTAGAACAAGCTTAACAAAGCACAGGGACCGCGGTTCAATCCCCCAGGACCACATGCCAGCCAGCCCTGCCCCCTGGTGGGCTGAGCTGCCCCCCCCCCCCCACACACATAAATAAATAAAATTTAAAAAAAAAGAATAATAGGCAAAAGATCTGGAAAAATGATTTACAAAGAAGAAAGATATATGGTATTGTAGTTAGGATTTGCAAAGAAAGCAATTTAATATAGGACACATAATTTATAGGATTATTTTATAATAGTCACCCAAAGAGTCAAATACAAAAGAGTGCAAGAAATCTATCCACACACTGGAGACCCAAAGAATCCAGCTGAGGGCCTGGATTCCCACAACAATGGCCTTTATGAGTCCAGCTAAAGACCTAGAGCCCATGGCGATGCCCCCCATGAATTCAACTGGGGGTTACAGGCCATGACAATGTCTCATGCAGGTCTATTTCACAAATCTGCACTGAGAAGGCCCGAAGGTCAGTGGTGGAAGCTAGAAAGTCTGTGCCAGTGGGATGAAGGATCTGTGCCAGCAGGCTGAGCAATCTGCACTGGAGTTAGGATTTAAAGTAAGGACCAGTGCTCCCTTGAAAAGTACTACAGCCATCCTCAGCAACAATGAGGTCCTGAGCATATCCAACAATGAGAACAGGCAAGTATTCATGAAAAAAAGCCAGGAGATTGAACAGTGCACTATCTTGCCCTCCAGAGCCAGGCAGCGGTGCTCAAAGTGAGGACTAAAGCTCCCCCAAAGTGAACCACAGCCATACTCAGAGACAAGGTTCTGAGCTCCTCTGACAAGGAGAACAACTGAGTTCATATCAGGAAAGTAGAAGGACAAAGCTTCTCCAGGACAACCAACAGCTCCACTTCTTTACCTCCAGTTCTCTTTCTTATGCTGTTGGCAACAACCCTCACATGGGCCCTCCAGACCCAGGTCCATGCTGATTCAGTTCAGCTGGGTGTTACAGGCTGGCCAGTTTTAAGTCTATCACAAATAGTCAATAAATTTACAAAAGCTATTCAAATTCACTGATAGAAATTCACTGATAGACGTGAAAAGTGTCTTAAACAAGAAATTACAGCCATTAACTGGCAGATGGACTGAAATCCAAAGATTGTTCTTTAGAGTATGTGTATTTTACCCATCAAATTGGTAAAACTTGGGGCTGGCGAGATGGCTCAGTGGTCTAAAGCACCTACTTAGAACAAGCAAAGCTAAGCAGGGACCGCGGTTCAATCCCCCAGCACCACATGCCAGCCAGCCCGCCCCCTGGTGGGCTGAGCTGACCACACGCATACACACACAATAAATAAATAAATAAATAAATAAATAAATGTTTAAAAAAAAAAAAAAACAAATTGGTAAAACTTAAAAAGGCCATTTCTGTAATCCAGGGTTTCTCCAGCATAGCATGGTTGACACATTGGACTGAAGAGTTCTTTTGGGGACGCATGGATTTTTCTGTCTTCACAAACTGCAGAGCACACACACTATCCCTCACCCACCTTGTACCCAAAGCCAAAAAGAAAAAGGTCTCCCAAAGTGTCCAAACGTTCCCTGGAGGACACAATTGCCCCTGCTTGGGAATTGCTGCTCTCATCCTTGGCTTCTCATCAGTGAAGTCAGTCAGAAACCGAAGTACTCCTTCAGCTCCTTTGAGTTGGTCAACACCAAATCTGCATATCTGTTTCCAGAGGCTGTTTTCCTCCAGAGCCACTAGAGGGGACACTGTAGCACAAAGAACAAAAGCAGCACCGGGAGAACTTTGTCTTCCTCTCCCCCTACATTTGTTTCAGTTTCTGATAGTTCGGCCTTAAATAAATAGTCTTTGATGTTGGGAGTGATGAACAATAACTGTGAAGTGTGTTGTCCTATGCCTCATGCCATAAAAGTCAGTGTGTTAGGTATACTGGGGAGAGAAAAATGGTCCTTCTTTGCTTAACATTCTTGGTAAGACAGTCAGATGAATCACCCCTCCAAAAGAAGATAGACATTTCCTTCCAGGAGGGAAGCCTGTGGGACACCAAAGCTGGAAGTTGAAAAATTTACTGTTCTTCCTGGTCTTGCTGATTCCAGGCTCCATGAGATTGGCCAGGTTTCTTGCTTTTTCTGTTTTTGTAATGTGACATAGTTGAGGAGTAGGAGTCTACAACTGAGACATTAAGTAACTCACAGAAGGTCAATGACTTCAGCGGTCAAGCAGGGTCTGGCCTATCTGCTTCTTGAGAAAGTTGTGAGGGCCAAAGGAGATGAAAGGTGATGTAATACACAAGTCTTTGGAGATAGAACATCCTGTGTGAGTTCAGAGCATGAGTTTGCAGATATCATGAGAGGGAAAGGAACAGGACAACTGAGAGATGACATGCGATGGGTAAATTCTCACAGCTAGGAGACATTCCTACTATAAATGCTATCAGCTACAGAAAGGGACTCAAAACTCCAAACTCTTGACTTCTGGTGGTACCTCCATACCTTGGATGATGGTCTCCATCTCTATCAAAATGGGCACACCACTTAGCTGCTGTTATAGTATATTCTTACGGGTTTTGTTTTTTTTTTTTTTTGTTTTTTAATGTATTAGGTTGTTACAGGGTCTCACCACACAGCTCGGACTCACAGTGATCCTCCTGCTTTCAGCCTCCCAGTGCTGGGATCACAGGTGTGCACCACTATGCCTAGACTCTGGCCAGCTCAGTCCACCCTGGGTGGGTGGGGCTGGCATGGCATGTGGTGCCTGGGATCAAACCTTGGTCCCTGTGCTTGCCTACGCAGGCACTTTAGTCTGCCAAGCTCTCACTGGCCCTCTTATAGGTTTCTTAAACACTTAATGAATGAAGTGAATAATCCACTCCAACAAATGATGGGGGGATACTAGGGATTTAACTGAACCCAGACCCTTTGCACTATATCCCCAGCTCTATTTATTTCTTTATTTTTATTTTGAGAGGGGGCATAAGTCTCCAAATTGACCATGCTGGCTTCATGTTTCTTGTCTCCCTCACCACTGCTTTTTAAACATTTTTTAAACAGTTATAAAGCACCATAGGAAATATGTTTCACAGAGAGGCTTGACTCACATACTTATAAAATTGAAATAGAACTTTAACTTCTAATGTACGTGGATATTTTCTATTTTGCCTTCTTTTACTCTATTAGCTAAAACCAATGCTGACCTACTAAATAATGAGTCCTGAAGATTTTTTTCTTGCTTTTTCTTTTATTTTTCCCTTTTCTTTTGATTCCAGGCCCTTGCATTTGCATGAGAAGATTTTGTGGAAGGAGAGGAGGGTGTACTGGGTCCCCATGCTGGGCTTGGGAAGAAGCAGGCGATATGACTCCTATACATTATTGGGGAGCCTGAAAGATGAACTTTTTAATTTTCCAGGGGCTAACACTCTGCAGAATAATTCAGGAAGAACAACAGTTCCAAATTAAAACTCCCCAAATGACATTAAATGTGTGAGGGGAACCACTGGGCAGTAGCCTCCTGTCTGGATTCTCAGGGATCATGGTCCAAACCCCACACCATTCACTAGAATATAGATGGGCTTAATGTAACCACCACGACAAAAAAAATCTTAAAACCCAACATTTATTGAGTTCTTACTGTATACTAGACATTTCACTAAGCACTTTATATGAGTGATGGAACATAAACTAAGTTTGAGTGTTCCCTGATTTTCTTCTCTTCTTGCCTACTAGAGTTCTGACTTAGTCACCCCAATGTCTTCTTTGGCCCCATCAGCTGAAGAACCAGACTGGAACGGGACCTGAGAAAGAGTGGTAGGGTGTGGAGACAAAGCTTTGTAGGGATCTGGGGGAAGGAGGGGCAGGAAGAAGCTGTGGGACACAAGGGCTTGGATGAGAGCATAAAAGGACATCAAGAAGCAATGTAGAGGCTCTGTATAGTGTTAGGGAGATGCAGATGTTAAATGCAAGTTCACTAGAAATTTCTTTTTGGTGCCTGGACTGATTTCTGGGACTGCAGCACCACCCTGAGACGGGGTGAAGGGGGTCAAGATTCCAGGAGTGTTATATATGCATTACCTCACTTAAGTTTTGACACAAACCCATGAGGTAGTACTATTATTCTCTTTTTTCAGATGAAGACAAGAAGGTTGATATAGGTTGATCAGCTTTAATACTAAAACAGCCAGACCTGAAATTCTGTCTTTCAGTCACCAAAGCATAAGTTCTGAACAAGTATGTGAGCAAATATGATGTCCCTTATAAACCATATCAGTTAAGAAAAAAATACTTAAAAATAAATTTAACAAAAGACATGTAAGAGTGCCACATTGAAAATACCAAAACATTATTAAAATAAATTACAGATCCAAATACATGGGCAGACTTCCCAGGCAGGTAACAAACACCAACATTCCAGCTAGATTTTCTACCCATTTTCCTGTACATGAAAAAAAATTGCATTCTTCTTTATAGCTGGATGATACTGCGCTGTATATGCATACACCACATTTTCTATATGCATTTGTCAGCTGATGGGCACTAGGCTGGTTCCAGATCTTGGCTGTTATGAACTATGCTACAATAAACACAGGAACACAGGTATCTTTATGATGTGCTGACTTAATTCTTTCACCACCCTTACAAATTTCTAAACATATTCTGAAGCTGCAATGATAACAACAGTGTGGTTCTGCCATATAACACCCACCTCGGGCCAGTGAGATAGCTCGGCGATCTAAAGCGCCTGCTTAGGCACATTAGGCAAGCATGCAGAGACTGTGGTTTGATCTCCGGCCCCCCGTGCCATGCCAGCCCTCCCCACGGGGCAGGCTGAGCTGGCCAAAATAAAGGAAAAAGAAACTGTCTAGATCAAGAGAATAAAATTAAGAGTCCAGAAATGAACACTAATATTCATGGCTAATTGATTTTTGGCAAAGAGCTTAGAGGAATAAAGGAAAAAATAAACTATCCTTTAAACAAAAAAAAGCACCATATTTTGAAACAGTTTTGTATATACAGACTCACTGTGAAATACTTTTTCAACAAATGTTTTTGGAATAACTGGAAATAAACATGAAAAATAAATTTGGATTTCTACCACACACCATAAATAAAAATAAATTAGAGTGGATCACAGACCTAAATGTAAAAACTGAAAGCGCAGGTATAAGTTTTCATGACCATAAGCTGGATAATGGATTCTCATCTATAATACCAAAAGCATGAGCAATAAAAGAAGAAATTGATAAGTTGAACTTTATCAAAATTAAAAAATTGCTTGCTTAAACTAAGATAAGAAAGTAAAAAGACTACCCACAGACAGGGAAATAATATTTTAAAATATATAGCTGACAAAGTACTTGTATCCAGGATATATAAAGAGCCTCTACAGGGGCTGGTGAGATGGCTCAGTGGTCTAAAGCACCTACTTAGAACAAGCTTAGTAAACCACAGGGACCACGGTTCAATCCCCCAGCACCACATGCCAGCCCGCCCC
>NW_004524604.1:19966267-20005497 GCF_000260255.1 Octodon degus | reverse complement strand
TTTGTGTCCCCTTTTTTGTTTAGTCCTGTCAGAGATGGGTATTCTAGTGGCATCTAAATACTATAGGTACTTGAATTCAGCAAAACAATCAAGGGAGATATAAAAATGACCAATAAGTTCATAAAAAGATGCTCATTATTGACCAGGGAGATGGCTCAGTGGAATAAGCACTTCCCTGGCAAGCGCAAGGGCCTGAGTTCAATCCCAGTTCTGCTAGAAAAAAAAAAAAATGATGCTCATTATCATTAGTTATTAGATAAATGCAGTTCCAAACGCAGTGAGACACCATGACTCAGCTCCTAGGATGGCTATAATCAAAAAAGACAGACGATAACAGTAGTGGAGAGGACATTACTGGTGGGAATGTGAAGCCAGGAGGCCCTTTGCCTGTCTGACAGCTCCTCACGATGCTGCATGTAGAGTTATAGCATCACTCAGCATCCTACTTTTTGGTGTCTGCCTAAGAGACAGGAAGGCACAGTCTGCAAAGCAGCTTGTATGTGGATGCTCAAAGCAACATTACGCTCCATAGCACAACATGAAAACAATTCAAGGGCTGGTGAGATGGCTCAGTGGTCTACAGCACCTATTTAGAACAAGCTTAGCCAAGCACAGGGACCGCGGTTCAATCCCCCAGCACCACATGCCAGCCAGCCCCGCCTCCAGGTGGGCTGAGCTGGCCACACACACACACACACACACACACACACACACACACATAAATAAAATAAAATAAAATAAAATAAAAAAACAAAAAGAAAACAATTCAAGTGTTCATCAACTCACAGGAACACAGAAAGAAAGCACTGAAACGTTCTCCAACATGGATAAACACTAATGCATTATGCTAAGAAAAAGAAGCCAGATGTGTTTGCATGAAATGTTCAGAAGAGGCAGATTCATAGGGTTGGAAGGTAGGTTAGTGGTTGTGTCAGCCTGGACAGAAGACCAAGTGATGGCTAAGGGGTACCATGTTTCTCTGGGGCAGGATGACAAAAATATTGTAAAATTAGAGTTTTGGGTCATGAAATTCTATCAATACACTGAAAGAGAATTATATACTTTAACGGGTGAGTTTTATGATTTGTAAACTATAAGTTCTTTTTTAAAAATACTGAATGAGATGAGAGAAACTGGACACAAGTATAGATAAGTTTTCCAAAGAATTCCTTGAACCCTTAAAAGTTTCTAAGAAAACTAACACTATACAGTTGCATTTGTTGCAGCAAGGAGGCAGAAGCTCCAGAAGGGGTACAGGAGGGGTGTCACTATTGTTTCTCTGCATCTCTAAGGCCCCACTATCAGCCCGTTTCCCAGACTTTCTCCTCACTGTTCATATCACCCCTTGTGTGTACTGTGCAAAAGTCTGCCTCTTGCTTAAACTCCCTGATAATTTCTGCTTTTATCCCCTTTTTCTATTCCTGTTACCCTGGTGCCACAAGGCTGGAAAGTAATTGGCCTCTCTTTGTATTATTAGAGAAATAAATTCCCTGGTATGTGAAGCAAGCAAGGCCACCAAGCCTCCGGGGAAACAGAGCAGGGAGGTGCCCAGAGGCATTTTCTGTGGAGAGGGAAGAAAAGAATAAACAAGTCTTCTGCCAAAAATGCCTGGAACTTAAAGCACTTTCCTCAGCCCAAGGTCATTCGCTGCGTAGACGGGACAGAAAACCTGGGAGTTGCTGTTGCTCCCTCAATGAAAAGCAGGTGGCTTCTTCTCTTCTGACATTCACCTCTGCTAATTCCACCTGCCAAGGGAGTCAGGTCCCACGAACAAGTGTCATTCCTCAGAGTGGCAACTGGCAGGCTCTCAGGAACAAGATAACTGCACGGTGTCCTAAGCAGTGAAGGAAAGCTGTGAGGTGGTTCCTGAGGAGTGTAGCCCTCACCACCAGCACTAAGGAGCTGGAAATCCCTGGCTTTTGTCTTCCTCTTGGCTTTTTCTTTGTTTAATATATTTGGTACAGGGTCTCACTACACAGCTCGGACTCACAGTGATCCTCCTGTTTCAGCCTCCCCAGTACTGGGATTACAGGCGTCCACCACCAGCCCAGGCTCTGGGGCCAGCTCAGCATGCCCACAGGCAAAGCTGGCGCAGCTTGTGGCACTGGGGATCGAACCCTGCTCCCCGTGCTTGCCTAAGCAGGCACTTAGTCCGCTGAGCTATCTCACCAGCCCTTTGTCTTCTTGGAATGAAACACTCACCTTAGAGCATCATAGAAAAATACAAGCCACAGAATTATAAGCACCATAGGAAAGAGTACCTCCGAGGCCATCTTCATCCTGGGCCCCCGTCACCCCACAGTCAGATGTTCTCTTTTGGCCACATTCTCTGCCTTTGTTTGAGTGTAGCCATTGCCAAGATGCTCACTCAGACCCAGAGAGGTGGCCATCACGGGCTGGGCAGTGCTAGGAGTACAGTGACTCATGTTGTCAGGTCTTAACATACTCCCTGTCCCTTCCCGCGCTCTTCACACCCTGAAACCACACAGTCTTTCCCCTCATTCTGTGCCTCAGAGTTTTTGAAAGGGTTGTCATGTCTTTCTTCCCTTCAGTCTTCTTAAAGTCAGGCTTAGCTCTTTACCCCACGTGTATGCACAAGGCTAACAAACACCAGTCTGGCCTCCGCTCTCTCTGAGGTATCCTGTCTCTGCCAGCAGGGGCTGGGAGACATCTGACAGAGCTGCTTGGCTTTGTTGTTTGCTTTCAACTTCTCATTCTCCTCTTGGACCTGAAGACATGCCCACTCCCCCAGCCCCTCAGGGTGACCACCTACTTGCCAAACCTCAGACCTGGTGCTGGCCCCCATGAAGGCAGGCAGACTGCCTAGCGTACACAGAACATCCCTGACTGTTCATGCTTTCCTGGGTCAAAGTTGGTTTCAAGTCCCATCTCTATTTGTGTTTGCCCTGTCTTGGGCAGGTTGTTCATTACTCCCTTCGTTCACTCCATTCACCCAATGTAGTAGTTAAGCGTATAGGATTTAGATTTAGACCCTGCTTTCTTACTCAATAAACGGACTTGATCAGAAAGCCAAAAAAAAAAAAAAAAAAGAGTATAGGATTTAGGGGCTGGGGATATAGCTCAGTGACATAAGCACCTGCCTGGTAAACACAGGGTCCTAAATTCAATCCCCAGTACAAAAAAAAAAAAAAAGAAAGAAAGAAAAGAAAAAGAAAGAAAGAAAGAAAGAATAAAAGAAAAAGAGTAGAGAATGTAAAATTAGATGATCCAGGTTCTGCCAGGGTCTGTGAGAATTTTGAAAAAATATATTAACCTCTCTGAGCAATACTTTCCATACAGGATTGGAAATTGTAGCTTTGTCATAATACTGCCGATAAATGAAATCATCCTCACAAAGCACTCAACATACAGACTTAAACATTCATGGAAAGCAACATACTCCCTCTGCTGTTTTGTTTTTAAATTATCATTCTTTCATCATGTGTTTACTAAGCTTCGTGCCAGGCACTGAAATACGAATATCACTCTTATAGGGTTGCATCCTCCTAAATCTAGGAAGAGCTAGTTCACACTGGCTCCCAGAGAACAGGGGGCTGGGTCCTGTAGCCCCAGCACAGGACAGAAAGGAGTAGACAGAGAGTACCGGATGCTGGCCAGGGATGGTAACAAGAGTGCTGTCCACCTTCCCCATCACTTTAGCTACCCCTGTCACTTCCCGGGTAAGCTGAGAACCATAGTGACATGGTAACAGAGCTAAAGTGGGAGGTCCCCAGGGAAAAACCCTCTTCTTCACTCCCCTTCTGCTGTCTTTGACAGAGAGCGGCCAGGCCTGTGCTCTGTAGGAGGGTGATGTCCTTTGGGGAGGCCTTGTTCAATCTGTCTGGACTGTTCCGGAAGTAGGAAGGGAGGCAGGGGGTGGGGAGGTGACAGGAATGTTCTCCTGGCCTGCTGTTCGGTGCTGCGAGTGTGCCGAGAGGAGGGCCTCTGGACATCAAAGGTTCCTTTTGTCCCCTTCAGAGTGGCAGGGCAGCCCGGCTGCTGGCGATGACTCAGGCCTGGCCCTGACGTCACCCACGCCGGGCCACTGGCCTCCCTCTGCAGCCAGGAAACCGGCTGGGGAGTGGCACTCGCAGCTGCAGCGAATCTCAAAATAAGGAGGCCACAGCCTTTCTCCTCCTTTCCAACTCCTCACAGCACACCTTTCTTTCTTTTTCTTCTTCTTTTTATCTGTTTTAAAGCCTCGTGGAAGGTTTTGCCTGTAGATCAACTTTGCAATGTGGGAAGTCAGAATGAGTGACATCATCAGAAAAATATGTGGAGCTGATCTCGACAAAGAGTGAAGAACCCAGAGCTAGAAAGCGGCCCTAACGCCTGAGCCCAGAGAGTTGGCAGCATCTGGGCTTCAGAGGAGCAGCTCGACCGCGTAAGTGAAGGCCCAATCCTGGGCTCCCTCACGCCTCACTCGGTGCTCTTCACCGTGGGCGCCATCTTGTTCCCTGACACCTGAGGCCTGAGAGGCCGCAGCCTCGGGGGGAGTGGGGAGTGCTTGGGAGATCCAGGAATCCAGCCTGAAAGGAAACTGAGCTCTCTCTTCTCCGCAGAACCAGAGAAGAACACACACACACACACACGCACACACGCACGCGCGCGCGCGCACACACACACACACAACACCACGGTACTCAGGCTGCAACTCTGACAGAAAATGGCCTATTGGTACCTTTCCCTGTCAACCCTCTTGTTTTGTTTTTTCTGTCTTTTCCCACCCCTGTGTTTCGGACTGCCAGAATGTTTGCACAGAGTTCTGGACAGTTTGCTTTCTGGATCTGTATCAAGTGATCAGATATAAAAATAAATCCTGTTCTAGGCAAATACATACCCTGTGCTGTCAAGTGGTAGTTTCACATTTAATCTGGTAGAAGAAGGAATCCTTGTTAAGAAAACATCTATAATCCTTTTGCCTTAACAGGGCAGGTTTCTGGTCATGCTGGTATATGCGCCTTCATTATGTCATCACTGAACGGAGAAGTTATTTTCCTTCTTACTTGTGGCATTGCATCTGGGGTGATGTTAAACACAAAGATACACTATAATATGTTTGTTTTTAACTTAGTCTAAAACTCCTAGGCCTTTGCGTAGCCTATAATTTACAACTTGTGGAAGTTCTTACACAAGAGCTTTGAATTACCACACACACAAAATAGCAGTACATAGGAAATGAAGAACACATAGAAAAATCATACCCTGATTTTTGTAGCTTCTAAATTCATCCCCTGAATCAGCATCTACACTTTGTACAAATTATTTAACGAGTACTGATTCAATAGTAAAAGATTGGGGTATTTTTTTAAATAAGTACATATTACTGGGAAATAGTAGACAATTCCTTCACGAACTAACACCCTTTTCACTATCATATTCTAATATGTTTTGCATGCCTTTATTTCACTTTTTTGTTTTAATAGATCAGATTGCCTTGAAGTGAGGCTCCACCATGAGACTGTTCTTCTGACTACAAGATCTCAGCGCTGTGATCGCTGATTTGGTGAGTGTTTGTGGGCCCTAACGGCTACTTAAATTTAAGTCTACTAATTCTAAGTTTTTGTTTTAAAGTAAGATTTTAAAAAAAGGGAAAGGGGCACAGAGGCTTCTGCAAAAAACAGTAACAGATGAGTCAAAGAGGATAAGTATTATGGTAGACTAATTGCTATTGCAGACCCCAAAATGTCCAAGGACTCAAACACAGTAGTGGTTTATTTCTTGCTCTTATGATAGTACAGGTCACTGGGCCCTATCTCTTCAGAACATTCATTCAGATTCAGGGGTGGGGAGTGGCTCAGTGGGGGAATGTTTGCATAGTGCACACGAGGTCCTGGGTTGTGTCTTCATCACGCAAAACAAAACCAACTCAGATGTGTAAGTTCAGAGTCTCTACCTTCCACAGCATTGGTTTTCGAAGTTACCTGGCAATATCTTCGTCCTCGGTGGAAGAAAACAGTGTGGAAAAGTGCACATGGGATATTTTGCGGGCCGAGACTAGAAGTGGTACACATCCCTTCTTTTCACAATCTGTTGGGTAAAACATGACCACAAGTAACCACGGAGGTGTATGGAGAGTATAGGCGCGGATGGGGTGATGCTTCCGATGACAAAGCGGTGAGCTTCCACAGAAGAGGTAATACATTCTGCCACCACATATGAACAGACTTGGAGATGAGCAAGGATAAAGATGTTTAAAGGAACTGTGGGAGAAACAGAAATTTGTCAGATACTCCCTAAAATGACATTCCTTAAATGACCATGTAGGCAAGAAGCCATGGCGATTTCTCAAAATGCGTGTGGCCATTCTTACCCTAAGACTTCAAGTACCACCATGCTGCAAGTGGCCAGGGAAGCAGGAAGGACGTTCTTACCTTTATTTTTCATTCCATCATCCTCTCCCTAGCCTGTACCTAAACACACTTGTTGGGATTGCCCGGTGGAATTCTGTTCCTCCAACTACAAGCGTGGTAATCTAGAAGAAAGCTCATGATTTCCTTGGATCATCGACCTCTCTGTGCCTTTTAGGAGACTTTCCTTCCATCTTTGCTCTGGATCTTTGAACATTTAATCACCAGGGAAAAATCCTGAACCAAGGAGAGAACTTCAAACCAAGATATTCAAGAAATACTTAAAAGTAAACTTTAAAGCCAGGCACAGTGGTAAGCACCTATGATCCCAGCCCTCAGGAGACTTGAGGAGGAGGATGGTTTAGAGTTCAAGGCCAGCCTGAACTGCATAGCAAGACCGTGTCTCAAGGGAAAAAAAAAAGACCTTAAAAAGCTCACACCAGAGATATTAATGATACTGCAGAGGATTTCATATGTAATTCATTTTCTCTTTAGGAAAATTTCCAAATATTTACTGAAATAATGAGAGGTAAATTTGTAAGTCCTATTTAGAGAACACTTAACTCATTTTATATTTATGTAGACTTCTGCACATTGCCTATCTTGGTGCAATTCTCCCTTCGCTGGTAAATTCCAGAAACTATATGGTGGGTGCCTTTTGATGCCCCTAATTTAAAGGCCTCCAATAAAAACAGAGTAGAATCTTTGAGCAGCCTGGTACCTACCTCCCTAGCTGTGCTGCTGATATCTGGCTAAGCACTGTGGTTTCTGATTAAATGTTGCCACTGGGCTTAACATTTCTGCACTCGCATCCACACCCTGAAGAGAATGTATTGTCCATTGTATGGGAGGCAGTTACTGGCCAACTTGACAGCCTCTCAGACTTCTGGTGACAGAGCCTGATGCAAAGCCTTCTCTCCTACTACCTCTGTCCAACCTCTGTTCAAGTCCCACAGCAGGAATGGACAGAAGAAGAGAGAGATGGAATCACAAGTTGATTTTTTGCAAAAATACTTCTACCTCTAAAAAATCCATTTTCCAGCTGTATTGGGGAATTAAATTATCTACTAAACCAGAAGCTGGATGGGCTGGTGGATTAAGCTAAAGATGAAACCAGGCTGACTAGGGGAAACAGCACCTGCAGAAAGAAGGTAGCCAAAGGAGTAAGACCAGAACAAGTACCAGGTTTCAAAAGCTGGAGCCAAATGGGGATGATCTGTTGCTGGAAGTCCCAGGCTAAGCGCATTGCCCGGAAGGCCACAGTCAAGGAGGAAGGATGTCGGGGTCTGCTCTTTTGGGAAACTGGCTATCACCACTTCTTAGATTCACAGCCATCTGGTGTGACTCATGAATGCACACAATTTGCTGGAATTAACATATGAGTGGTGTTAGGAGTGGGGTGGGGGTCGACCTCTGCATTTCTAATTTCTATCTGCATAGTACTCAGAGAGGGGTGTGTGCTCACCAAAGTGAATAACCAGAATTTCACTACAGTCAACACTTAGCTCTGAAATAATGCTTTTTTAATTGTGTCCTTTAGTAGGATAGAGGTAGGACAGTACTGTATCATACCTCTGTGAATGTAAAAATATCTTAAACCGGTTTTAAGATGTGTAATGGTGACTGTGATATACAAAGCTGTTTTTAATGATGTTATTCTAGAATGTTTTCTTTCCAGACAATGATTAAGAAGCTAATAATAATAATAATAATGATAATGATAATGATAGTGCCAGGTACCACACCATAAGAAAACAAACCAAAACGAAACAAACAAAATACCACCACTTAGTGTTTAAAAGAAAGCCACAGATCTCGGGACCACTTGTCAGTCCTCACAGACAAGAGCAGCAAAACAGGATCGTGTACAGATAACACATTTTATAAATACTTCTATTTGACTTTTAGAAAAGAAAGCATCAAGGTAGATTGATGGAGAGTTTCTTGTACTTGCTTCACCTTCATTTCTATTATATTGTTTTCTCAGTTTTCATTCCCCGGGAGTTATATAATCCAACTTTGAGAGCCTAGTCTTCACAGAGCTTGAGTCATCTGAAGAGCTTGGTGGCCGTAGCCCACACACAGCAGACACCAATGCACACAGCAGCATCACAGAGCAGAGCACAGGCCATTTGTCACTTACACCCCAGAGGTTTCCTAGTTGTCAGGGCACAGAAATGCTAGCTAGTACCCTTCCCCTGAGTCTGGGTTATAAATGTTCTGTTACTCCCTTCGGAGGATTTTGCAATAAGCCCATGTCATATTCACCAAAGCTAAGAATTCACAGGAATAAAGCTTTGTAATTTCTCACACTGAAATCCCCTAATTTTGTGTCAAGAACCAAGTTGGAAAACACCGCCTCAGGCTTTTGTTTTTACTTCAAGAAGCCTTTGGTTTTCACCAGAACTTTGAAGTTTTTTTCTGTCTTCAAAATGGTGTTTTTAAAGAATGGAAGGTTCAGACTCTGTCAGTAAGGTCCTACATGCAAAATGGCCTAGGCCACTTAGAAAACTACCTGAGAATCTGTTGATACAAATAATTACCATAATTATGGTCAGTGTTTGTCTTTCAGCTTTGATCCCACTATAAAGTATCAGTGTTTTGAAAAAAAGAAATACTTTTTGTCTTTCTAAATTGACTTTTCATCTGGGATCTGTAGCACTGCCACTTCTAACCACCTAAATGAAGATTTTGATGCCATTCAGAAAGATTTGACTCTAGGCCTAGCTTCTAGGCTTCTGATCTCGTTCAGAGAAGTGTTTTAGCTGGGAGTCACTGAATTATTCATGGGAGAATGATGAGTCATCTTTCTGCCAAACAATGATTGGTAGCATTTGAAGGGGGCTCCTAGGGCACTGAGACAGGGCAGTGTGGAAACACTCAATAGAACACCCATCCGTGTCCCAAAACCTACAGTCTAGTGTCCTAAAATGTCACAGGGAGGTAGCATCTGATGAAAGTGACTTGCTCACTCACCTAAATTTCTTGGCATCAACTATATCAAGGTATCATACAAAAGAAATAGCTTAAGATTTATCCTGGAGACAGGAGTCCATCTGTGTTTTCTGCCAGCAGCTGGGCCATTGCAGGGCTGGGATGTTTTGTTTTGGTTTCGTGTTTTTTGGGTTTTTTTTAAAGGCAGAATCTCACTAGGATCTTACTATGTAGTTTGACTAACCTCAGACTCACTACGTAGCCCAGGCTGGCCTCAAATTCACAGTAATCCTCCTTCCTGGTCTTAGTTTTTAAGGGACATCTCTTCCTTGTTGTTTTCTATGTAAGTGAGGCAATCTTTTTTCCTTCCTTCCTTCCCTCCTTCCTTCTTTCCTTTGTTTCTTTCTTCTTTTCCTTTTGTGGCACTGAGGATTGAATCCAAAGCCTTTGCACTTAGTTACCTCCTTAGCCATTTTTTGTTTTTATTTTGAGGCAAGATCTCACCAAGAGACCCTATCAAATACATAATAAAAGAAAAAAACATTGCTGCATATCAACCATTGCATGCTACCTGGTCATCTCATAATGTTGTCTTGGGTGGCTCCTGTGCACTTAGTGTAATGTAACCTATGCTAGCTGGGTGTGGTGCCACACTCCTATAATCTCAGTATTCTGGGGGACTGAGGCAAGAAGATCCCAAATTCAAGCTTAGCCAGGGCAAATAAAAAACTTAGTGCAGTGGCAGGGGTTTGATCCTTGGCATACTGTGCCAGCCCCACCCCCAAGTCGTGCTGAGATGGCAATTGAGACTGGGCATGGTGGAGTGCCCCTCTAATCCCAGCACTTGGGAGGCTGAACACAGGCAGATCACTACAAATCCAATCTATGTAATGAGACCCTGTACTAAAACACAAATTAAAAAAAAAAAAAATTTAAGAGTCCCTATTTTTTTCTTTAGTGATATTAAGGAAATGGGAATGCTACTTATTGGCAGAAGTCATTTATTAAATCTTTTTTGTGAACAAAAAATTACTTTGTTAGAACTTTGTTACTATAAGTTGGAAGTCATCTTTAAGATAAAAAAAAGAAAAAAGATCAATCCTTAAATTGAAAAAGAAAAAAAAAAGATCTCACCAAGTTGCCCAGGCTGGGCTTGAATTTGTGATCCTCCTGCATTTACATCTCAGAGTTCTGGGATTATAGGCATGCCCACCAGACCTGGCTTTTTTTTCTTTTAAAACTTACTGAGATAGGGCTGATAAGATAGCTCAATGGTCTAAAGCGCCTGCTTAGGTAAGCTTAGGCAAAATGCAGAGACCATGGTTCGATTCCCCTGGCACCACACACCAGCCAATCCTGCCCCCAGGGTGGGCTGAGCCAGCCACAAAAAAAAAAAAAAACTTACTGAGATAATATTTACATGATTGTCTGCCATCCCCCAACACTATGGTTTTGGGGAGGTTGTTTGTTTATTTGAGACAGGGTCTTCCTATGTAGTGTGGACTGGCCTTGAACTCATAGTGATCCTCCTGCCTCAGCCTCCTGAATGCTGGAATTACAGGCCTGCACTACCACACCTGGCCAAAAACAATCTTTAATGGCTAAGTTTCTATTCCACGGACATATCTTCATTTATCCACTCTTTTTTTGATGGGCATTTTGATTGTCTTTAGTGTCCAACTATAATAGAATTGTAAATGTTCTTGTAGCTGGATCTTTGCAAACATCTGAAGGAAAATCCTAGAACTTAGAACACATGGTCAAGTTATCTTTTTTTACATTTCCTAAGGCAAACACTAATCAGAAGGAAAGGAAATCCTGAGCCAGTCTATTGTCTTGGTCGGTTTTTTCACTGATGTTGCTATAAGAAAATACCTAAAGCAGGGAACTTGGTACAGAAAAAAAGATTTATTAGCTCACAGTGCTGAAAGTTCAAAAGTGTGCCAACATCCACGTGACTCTTGTGGGACCCTCAGGATAATCTGCATCACAGCAACAAGGACACAAGGGTGCAGGAGTGAGAAGCAGTTCACAAAAAATAGTGTTTGGGGGAGGGGCCGGGCTCTCCTGTAACAACCATTCCCACAGAAGTTAATCCCATCCCACGCAGCCTGTCTGAATCCCTTCTGAGGGTGGCGCCCCATGACCTAATTCCCTTCTGCTGGGCACAGCCTCTTAAAGGTTCCTCAGCCTCAGTAAGCCTCCCGCCCAAGAACCTTTAGTGGACAAACTAGATCCAACCCATAGAATGTATCCAAATGAGAATTTAACTTAAAGCCCCTTTGTGGCTCTTGAATTTTAGATTTTTCTGTTGGGATAGTACATTAAAAAAAAAAAATGCTAGCTAGGGCATCAGGAGCCTTTGTTATAAATATGAGATTGCTGAAGCCAGCCAGCATGCTTCATTTACTGCCTGGTGATCACCCAGAGATTTAGTGACAGAGTTAGCTAACAAAAGGAACCAACAAAAAGACAAACTCCTAAAGCAACCAGGGAACTGTTATCGGACTTCCGCTAGGCAGGGCCACGTTGCAGAATGTGTGTGTGTGCAGCAAAGGCCATGCAAGGGGCCAGGATCACGCAGTGTGACCAGATCAATGTGTGCCCTGAGCCGGGAGCTGGCGGCACTGGAGCTCAATGCAGGAGGACAGGCAGCAGTCCAGAGAGCAGCCGCAAGGTCCATCCACCCGAGCTGAGCAGGTGGGGCCAGTGTCAGAACCAAGACCACGGAGTAGGGACTGGCAAAGCCAGACTGGAATGCATAAGTGAACCTCATGTATGAAGGCCGGTACATTTAAAAATAAGACCAAGAAAAAGCTACCAGTGAGCTGTGGAGGCTTCACAGGTGCCTCTGTGTGTGTGTGTGTGTGTGTGTGTGTGTGTGTGTGTGTGTGTGTGAGAGAGAGAGAGAGAGAGAGAGAGAGAGAGAGAGAGAGAGAGAGAGACTGGGCAGGGGCCGGGGGTTCGATTCCCAGGCCTGCCATGCTGCAATGAGATGGCAATTGAGACTGGGCATGGTAGCGTGTGCCTGTAATCCCAGCACTTGGGAGGCTATAAACAGGTGGATCACTATGAGTCTGATCTAGTACTGAGACCCTGAACACCTTGTAGACCCTTTCCTAAAATAAGAGAGAGAAAGAGAGAGAGAGAGAGAGAAAGAGAGAGAGAGAGAGAGAGAGAGAGAGACTGAGGATTGAACCCAACACTTTCACACCAGCCTTTTTACTTTTTTTGAGATAAAGTCTCAGTAAACTGCTCAATAGGGACTCAGTCTGGTGACCTTCCTGCATCAGCCTCCCTTAGTGCTGAGATTACAGCTATGCACTGCCACAAGTCCTGACCTTTTTAAACCTGAAAAGCCTTGTGGCTGGGCTTCCTTCTGGCGGGAAAGCAGTAAGAGCCCAAGGCCAGAGAACACAAACTGAAAATGGAAATCTAGAAAACAATAGGAGCAGAAAACCTAGTGAGCAAACAACCAATTCTTAAAACTCCTCACCTTTCCAGACAAAGTTTAACTCTCCCTCCTGCCTGGGTAACACGGCAGAAGCCACCAGGCCCCACCTATAGACACCTACAGTATCTGTCTGTCTGTGCTTCTGCTTGCTCCCTGCTCGGCTGCTGGAAGGCCACTTCGCACCATCATCGCAGGTTCTGTCTCTTCAGACTGCAGGGCTCCCTATGGTGCCCAGTTCACAGCCCAGTTCTATAAGCTGCCTCCATGACACAGTCCACGGCAGTTTTCTGAGGTGATAGTTGGTGAAGCACTAGAACCAGGACCCAGCAAGCACCTCAACTACACCGGTTCTCCTCCACGCTTAGGTAGCAGGAAACTTGCCTGAGCTTCGCCAGCTCTGTGCTCACCTGTGTGATCTCCTCGCTGCTCCCACACAGACGGCTACTGTTCTCATTCTTAGCCTCATGGCCCAAGCTTGCAGATCCAGGGTCCTGATGAACATAGATCTTGGCCACCTCTGGAGTGTCCCTTGAATCAGTTACAACTGATGACAGTAACCTTTCCGGGATGGCTGGGACAGTTCTAGTCATCACTGTATTTGCCCTATTCGAGGCCCATGTCCCTGTTGTCCTGTACAACTTCTATGGCTGGGGCACCTTCTAAAGCTCTGATTATTCCTAAGACTTGGATCTCTGGGCCAGGAGAGGTATACAATGGTGACAGCAGTGCCTCCAGCGGGAGACAGAAACAAGTTGCATGGCATCCAGCCAAGGCACTCAGATCCTGCTGGAAAACCTTGGAGAGTCACAGAGCAGGAAGTTCAAGGGCAAACTGTGTTCAGAGGGTCTTACAGTTTGATAAGTGCCACTGGTGGTTCCACCCTTCCCTGTCTATGCTGACTCCATGTCCCATCTCCCCTCACACTGCACAATGTCTACTTTTGGAACAAAAGTCTTTATATAATCCCTGACCAGAGCAGCCAGAAAGCCCTGGGCTAGACAAATTCTGTCCCTCCCTGTGGTTTCATGTTATCTCCCAACCCCACAGAAGTGTGTGCCACTACTACCAAGTCTGCCTGCTTAGCCAACAGGCATTGCCTCAGAGGCTTAGTGTCCTCAGTTGGTGACGACCACCTACAACTAACTGGGCAAACCTGAAGGTTCACCCCATACCAAGAGAAAGTACCCCATTTCCTATCATCTGAATGCCAGAGCCCCAACCACCCTCTAGACAGCTAACAGGCAGGCAAGATGAAACAGGGAGAGATACCTGGGTCACCCTCCCCAGAACCTGAAGCCCACCTTTACTGCCATCTTGACTGTGAACCATCAAAAGGAGACCACTACTTATCTATTAAAGTGGCTAAGGGCCAGGGAGATTTCTCAGTGGAATAAGTGCTTCCCCAGCAAGTGCAAGGGCCTGAGTTCAATCTCTGGTTCTGCAAAAATAAATAAATAAAGTGGCTAAAATTAAAAATATGAATGTTACTAAATGTTGGCAAGAATGTTAAAAAAATAACCTACATCTCTCATTCACTGCTCATGGGGACATAAAATGGTACAGCCACTCTTTAAACAGTGTGACAGTTTCTTACAAAGTCACACTTGCTCTTACCATACTGTCCAGCAATCCTGCTCAGAGGTATTTATACAGATTCATGTTCACATAATAACCTGTACACAAATGCTCACTACAGCGTTGCTTGTAACACCTAAAAACTGATGTTAGGACCTAGCCAAAGGTCCTTCAGTGAGAGAATGCACAACAAGCTTTGGTCGTGCCCACACCTGGAATACAAACTGGGAGGAATCACAGTGGCATTATATTGGGCAAGAGAAAGTCAGTTCCAAAGGGCTCCTACTGTAGAAGAGGTTTTCAAAGTGACCAAAATACAGTGATGGAGAACAGTTTGGTGATTGGCAAGGGGCAGGGGCAGGAGCAGGGGCAGGGGAGGGGTGGGACCTTAAAGGGGTGTTACAGGAATTTGTCCTCTGAAATAGTTTTGTCTTCTCACTTTGCTCGTGTATCTCCAATTTGTTGATGTAAAAACATTTCATAGAACTGTGGAGACCACACAGAGTTCCTGTGAAGAAACTTGAGTTCATAATTGTACATAATGTCCACTGCTTGGGTTAAGCAGTGAACTAAGTTTTAAGACAGCTTGAGGAAAACTGGATCAAGGATATACTTTCCTTATCATACTATTTTTGCAACTCTTATGAATCTATTCTATAAAAATATTACTAAAACCATTTCAAAAGTTTTGAAAAACATTTTTTTAAAATAAATAGGGTGAGGCTGGAGAGATGGCTCAGTGGTCTAAAGCACCTACTTGGAACAAGCTTGGCAAAGCACAGGGACTGAGGTTCAATCCCCCAGCACCACATGCCAGCCAGCCCCGCCCCCTGATGGGCTGAGCTGGCCACACACACACACACACACACACACACAATGTAATAAATAAATAAATAAATAAATAAATTTTTAAAAATAGGGGGTTTTTTTTGTTTTTTTTTTTTAATGAAGAGTGTTCCCCACTGCCAGGGAAGCAACTCCTCCTGTTTACTTTGCTGCCTTCTAATTTGTGGTTAGGCTTCTACAGCATCCTGGTGACTTTAGCCTCAGCCTCTGCTGTTCCAAAACAGCTCTCCCCTTAGGGAATGACAGCTCAGGCGTTGCAGCTGAGCACAAATGTGCTCCCTCTCTCCTCCTGCAACTGTAACTTCAAAGCAAGGTAAAAACCGTGAGATCTAAGAAATGGTCTCACAGTGAAAATCGAGGACAAATCGTCTTCCTTGCCCCTGCACAGTAATTTCATTTCTGGAAGGGCTCTTTGTCTGCTCTGCTCTTCAGACAGATTATTCTCTTCACCTTTGCCAGATGGACCCGCCTTTAATGGAGGGAGATTAACCCTTCTTTGCCCCCTTTCAATCTCCTTCATTGGAAGCCTTTCTTTTAACAGCACTGCTGTCTCTGGGCTGTGAGCCCCACAGCTGAACGCTACAGAGATGGCGGCTGCCTTGCTTGGAGGCATTTGCGCCTCTGTCAACCACCTTTCTACCAGACTTGACCCTGGATATTTGGTTTTGATGTTTATCATGAACGACCTGGGTTTGCAGTATGGAATTGTACAAGGCCTCCGGCATATTAGCCAAGGGAGACCCACAGCACTCATGGCCTCCAGAGCGTGGCCTTAAAGAAACTATTTACTGCACTCTCTGCGGAGGGGTCCCCAGCATCACTTAGGGGAAGGGCCAAAGCCCTGTGGCATCCTGTCCGGATGTGACAGTGCAGTCACACACAAGCTACTTTTACCTCCAGAACTGGCCTCAGCCCCCAATTTCCTTCCATGCTTTCTTTGGAGGACTCATGTTAAAAGACTGAGTCCTTTCCAGGGCCAAGCAGCAAGCTGGCCATCAGGATAGTATGCTAGGAAGGTGAGCGGCTGAATTACCGACTTTTTGTAGATGTTGGTGAATCTCTTAATTTTGCACCTTTTGGTTTCAAAACCATACCGAACAATGGAAAATGAAACTTGCAACTTATTTTTAGCTGTTCAGACTAACTCCTGAGGTGTTTCTTTGCAAACCAAACAGAACACAGGCAACCTTAGCTGGCTAAACTTAGTCTGACTGACTTAATTTAGTAATCAAACCTTGTTCCCTGAAACTTCTCAAGTGACACTAGTCCCAGGTGATTTTTGGTTAGTACTTACTATTTTGCTTAAAATTATTTGCAGTTGTGCTTTTTAAAAAATTATGCATACTATAGTATTTTATTCTGAACAGAATTAGGAAAAACATTATAAACCTAGTAAGCTGATATCTATTCACATTTGCTCAATCTATAATCATTGATCGAGTACCTAAATGAAAGTTCAGAATTAAAAATAAATTGAGCCAGTGTATGGAATTTTAAAGAGAGTACCAGAAATTTAGGAATGTAGCTTCTATGCTGATTACTGAGGTCTTTGAGTACAACCCTTGCTATCTTTCAACCTGGTTTTCTTCTCCCTCAGAGGCATTCTCTAAAGCATCATCCCCATTCAGTGAAGCGCACTCTTGTTAGCAAGGGCCTGGGAAAATGTGGAGGCACATTTGGGAGGCAGTCATAGTGTGATCAGGCCACTCTTATTTCCACTGTCCCTTTCCCCATCCCAGGAAAGACAGGTTTACACAAAGCGCTGTGGTCTGCTTGCCAGTCAAGTGTGGCTCCCTTGGTAAACCAGTGCTAGGCCCCAGGCCATTCTTTAATGCACAAAGCAAGTTCTCCTATTTTAGGAAATGACTTCATGACTCCAAGCTGTAGATGCCATTGATAGTGGTAGAAGCAGAGAAAGGACTGCTGTGACTGGTGTTAAGGATCAAGAGCAGACCCTACTGAACCACTCCATTGCATGAGGCCAAGCTCCCGCGCCATGGGGAACACAAAGATCTGCTAGGAGGCAAAGGTAGATCGTTCAACACAGCCATAACTTATTGTGCTTTTCTGTTTAGTTCAAAGGAAATGAAAACTCACAGACGTTTGTTAGTCTGCTTTGGCTGAGACAAGATGCATGGTTATAGCTTTTCTCAGCCACAAAATCATTTGTTGGAGAGAAGAGACAGCAAATAAGTTTTTTCCTGAGTTGAGTCTGAGAATATTTGCTACAAAGGGTGGAGAAAGATACAATTATGTTCTCAAATAAGGTAGATTTTATGAATGAATTCTTCTGCAGGCCAGGCATAGAGCTCAGTGGCACAGCACCTGCCTGGTGAATGCAAGGTCATGAGTTCAGTTGCCAGTACAAAAAAAAAGAAAAAATGTTCCTAGCACTTGGGAGGCTAGGGCAGGAGGATTGCCATCAATCTGAGGCCAGCCTGGGCTACATAGTGAGTTTAAGACCAGCCTAAATTACATAGTGAGACTCTGTCTCAAAAAATCAAAGCAAAACAAAAAAGAGAATTCTTCCTTCACCTTCACTTGCTTTCCCACCTTCTTTTTGCAACCCAGTTGCCAGTCTCTCCAGAAAAAAAATCTCAGCTTTCTTGCTGAATATGTATTTCGCCAACTCAGGTCCACAAGACACTGTGGTTTTACTTGTTTTCAGTTTGGTGTGTGGCAGCAGTCATGGCAGTGAACGAGCGTGTGACTAGAAGCGCAGGAATGTCCTTGGCCCCCAAGGCTTCCCCAGCTCACATTTGATGCCATATTTCAGATCCATTGAGAAAGGCAATCAGGAACTACAGTATTTGGTTTCTCACACTAGCATAGTGGCATCCACAATGGTGGTGTTACCTGTTAAGGATATTCCCACTGGAGGATCTGACCTGGGCTAGGGGATATTAGCCACAGCCTCCCTTGCAGCCAGTCATTTTTCCCTTTTTCTTTGTTGAAAACCACATGCTTCATGTTTCCCATCTCTCTGGCTCTTCTCTGGAGGATAAGGCTCAGTCTGGTCTCCAGTCCTTGCCATCCTTTCCTACATTACTCACTGATACTATTGGATGGGAAGTAAGACTGCTGCTATTGGGCCAGTGAGATAGCTCAGCGGACTGAGCACCTGCTTAGGCAAGCACAGTGACTGGGGTTCAATTCCTGCCCCCAGGCGGACTGAGCTGGCTGAGACCAGGCATGGTGGTGGATGCCTGTAATCCCAGTGCTGCGGAGGCTGAAAAGAGGAGGATCACTAAGAGTCTGAGCTACGTCATGAGACCCTGTATCAAATACACAAAAATAAAATTAAAATAAAGACTGCTGGTGTCTAAGAGCTAGAGAATCATCCTGGAGTAGAAACTGTAGAAATTCTCAGCATGTGTATTCACCCAACTCTTCATTCTGCTTCTTTTTCTCAGTACCGGGCAAAATAATCCTAGGGAGGGTGCAGCTGGTTGATTGGAAAACCCCTTTTAAGAGCCATCTGACTGACACATAAAATAACTGCTCATGAAGGGAGATAGCCAAGTAGCCACGAATTCTAGCAGGCAGGTAACCGAGTCCAGCTCTTGTCCCATACAATCTAGTAAGCAAACTTCACTGAAGTTATGAAAATCATAAACTGACAGAGCTTGAAAGGGACATTAAACAAAGGAAAAATAAACAGATATTAAGATGTAGAGTCATTAACTTAAATGACACACTTAAAACGCCAGATTTGGTTAGGAAAAATCTTATACCCAAGGTTAGGCTTTTACAAAGTCCATTTGGAGGCTCAGAATTTAGCTCAGTGATACGGCATTTATCTCACATGTGCAAAATCCTGGGTTCAATCCCCAGTTACTACAATCAATCAATCAATCAATCAATAGTCTATTTTTTAAATATGTTGGGCCGAGCCGGGGAGATGGCTCAGTGGAATAAGCACTTCCCTGGCAAGCGCAAGGGTCTAAGTTCAATCCCCAGTTCCGGAAAAAAAAAATTATGTTGGGGGAAGAAATTCATAATAGATTATCTGTTCAAGAGAAGCATATGGTTTATCAATCAAAACCAGGTCAGTCTTGGTTTTTATGCTTTTATTTAACTGATAATTTACAACAGTCAAACAACCCAATAATAAATGCATTCCTAAATGTTGAATAAATTAAAAATAAAAGGAAACAAGCTGTAATTTTTCATACAATGAGAAGGTAACCTCACTGAATAGGTAATACAATAAGTAGGTAACAACTTATCAAGGATATTATCTTTTTTCTTTTTTATAAGACATCTTTTTTTTTTTTTTTTTTTTTTTTTGTCTTTTTCAGACAGGTTCCCCTATGCAGTTCAGGCTGGCCTTGACTCTCTCTGTCACCCAGGCTGGCCTTAAACTTGCAGTGATCCTTCTGTCTCAGTCCCAAATTCTGGGATTACAGGAGTGTGCCACCATGCCCAGCCTATAAGACAAGGTCTTGCCTTGTAGCTCAGCCTGGTTTTGAATTCCCTATGTAGCCCTGCCAATGAAAGAAGATAGTGAAGTAGTCACAAACACCAGTAGGAAGGATACTCGAGGTCCAGCTCTTGTCCCTACCAAGCAGTCTGCCCTGGCTGGCCTCCAACTCGTGGCGAATTTCCTACCTCAGCCTCTGGAGAACTGGGACCTTAAGCATGCACCACTGCACCAGGCCTAAGGATGTAAACTTGGCAAAGCACCAGATCTCTCTCAACTTCAGTCTCCTCATCTGTAACATGGAAAAAGTGGACTTCACTGGGTAAAATCTTGGCTTATATGGAAATGTAAGGTTTTTCCATTTACTGTGACTCTTAAAATATTTCTAAATTATGGCAAATTGCCATCTAAAATCATTACTGCACTTTCTATCATTAACTTCTTAAGATGGTCTAACTGGTACCTCTTTTTTTATTCTGTCTTTTCTTCCTGCTTGGCCTGGCTTTTCTTTCTCTAGTTGGTGTCATTCTAGGTACCCACAATTCCCAATGCCTGGGAGCAGAGGATCATTTGTATAGATAGCCAGCAGTAATCATGGCTCCAAGGAACTAGGGTCCCCTGTACTAGGTATCTACACAAATAAATGATTACTGATGTTAGGGGTGGAGTATAGATTAGGAGAACAACTTGTTTTATTTTTATTTATTTTTTCATTTCTGTGTTTAGAACACGGTCTGCAAGGTCTCACTGTGTAGATCTGACTTGTAGTGATTCTCCTGTTTTCAGCCTCCCAAGTGCTGGGATTATAGGCACACACCACCACACCCAGTCTCAATCGCTGTCTCAGCACACCCCACGGGTGGGTACTTGTTGTTTTAGGATTGGTAAAAAGATAGAGACTTTCAATCAATTCCATTTAGATTTGAGTCCCAGCTCTGCTGTTTACTGTGTGACTAACAATTTTTATTAGTCCCTCACCAAAAAATGATTGTAATTAAACCTATCTTGTAGGATTATTAGGTTAGAATTTAAAAATACTGAGCATGTCATGAGTTCACCATAAATCATAACTATTGCAGATTTTCAGCTCTGGTCAAGATAGAAAGGAAAAGTTTCAGCCCGTATCTCTAGGCAAAATGTAACCATTCAAAACAGGATTAGACTTTCCCAAACATTTTGCCTAAAATATCAAAGTCATTTTTAGTCATTGATAAATTAAGTCATCATATTATTTTCAAGATACTTGGACAGATATAGTCAATGTTATAAAAATATTCTGAGCCTTTTTTTTTTAAGCATTTGGTATAGGGTCTCACTACGCAGCTCAGACTCATAGTGATCCTCCTGTTTTCACCCTCCAGTGCTGGGATTAAAGGCATGCACCACCATGCCTGGTCTTGGTGGCCAGCTCAACACACCCTGGAGCAGGGTCTACCTGGCATGTGGTACCAGGGATCAAACCCCGGTCACTGTGTTTGCCTAAGCAGGTGCTTAGTCTGCTGAGCTATCTCGCCAGCCCTTTTTCTAAGCTTTTTAAATTCTGAGTATTTAAACAAAAGTATCATATTTGGTTGGCTGTTTAGAAATTTTTAATTATAATAGCCTAACCTGATAAAAAAAAATATGCCCATAGGGCTGGCCAGATAGCTCAGTGGATTAAAGCACCTGCTTAAGCAGACACAGGGACCAGAGCTCTATCCCTGGCATGCTGTGCTGGCATCACCTCCAGGGCGTGCTGAGATGGTGACTGAGGCTGGGTGTGGTGGTGTGCACCTGTAATCCTAGCACTTGAGAGGCTGAAAACAGGAGAATAACTGTGAGTCCAATCTATGTAAGGAGACCTGTAGACCCTGTACTAAATACATTTTTAAAAATACGCCTATAAATGTTGATCATCTCTATTACATGTAAAAGGAAGTCAGCTATAATTTTGAATGCAGTGAATGGCATAAAGAAATGTGCAGACCATCGAAATGTTTATAAACCAAGGCCTCCTCTGGGACTCAGTGCTCTGGCTTTTTTTGTTTGTTTGGTTGGTTTTTTTTAATGTAGAGCACCAAGCTTTGTTCATACTTGAATTATATACTTTGCATAAGCCATGCAATTTAACTTTAACCCACAGGACTGAAGATAAAATTAGCTCAGCCTGCAGAACAAGGAGACCGTGAGCAAGCGAGAACGTTAATCAAAGTGAAAGCTTCACCCTCCCTGCTTGCCAGCTCTGTCCCTCGCTTGCTCTTGCCAGATGATTCGGAGTATCTTATGCTTAACTAGTCAAAATGGCAGAAACAGGCTAAAATTTTCAATATGAAACATGGATTTGTCTTCTAGCTTGATGTCTGCATCTAGGCCCTGAGGAAGTTGATGAGGGACACACAATTTTGAGAAAATCATAGGTGAGGGCATATCTTTGCCACTTGTAATCATGATACAGTTGGAGTAATTCAGGCATGAGTGGTTTTTTTTTCCCCAAATACAAAACAGGATTTTCTGGCTGAGAACATCTGCCTAAACAAGCTTGTCCCTCTGAATATTTTCAGCTATAGTTCATATTTGTTTAAACCCAAACAGGTTTGGCTTCATGACTCTTCAGTTCAATTTGATAGAAGGTGGACAAAGAACCTCATGGACAGGTTTGGATGCCTTTCACTTTGGCACCTGGTTTCCTAAAGTACCAGTAGGGGACCTGACCCCAACCTCCATCCTCCTCTCTATAACACTATTCAGTCATCTCCAGGGAGCCTGATGAGGATTATTGTTGTTGTCACTGTCATTTTTATCCCAGGCAGAGGAGGCAGTGACTTAGTTCTATGTGTTCAGAGATGATTCCATATTATACATATTTAGCCTACATAATAATTTCTGAGTGTTTAACATGAACGTCTAGCTTTCAGATGTCAGCAGTGGGGAATTGCTCAATTGCCACTGAATGTCAGTTTGCTTTAACTTCCTCCAACCCCACTTGAAGGAACTTGCTTGATAGATGACTGTATATTAAATGGGTGCCTTGTAACTCAGTGTGAGTCTCTAATTCTCAACCCCCATGGTAGAAGAGGAACTGGTCAAGGACATTCCATTCTAATTTTCTGTCACTGTCAATGTTAACCAGAGCTCATACAGTGGAGATGTGGGGGTGGGGAAGATGGCTCCACCATCACGAGCTACTGTACTCTTAGAGCCACATTTATTTCTGAGAAGTTGTGAAGGAGAGATGTGCTCCAAAGAGAAGAGGACTTGCTATGGACCAGGTAGGACCGACCATCTGGACAACCCAACTCAGTGACTGCAGTGCACAGGTTAGACGTGGGCAGGGCACTCTACACTTTCAGCTGAAAATCACTTGTTCTGTCCAAGGAGATGAAATGTGAGCTACAAACAAAAGATTCAGTTGGGAGACCTAGTTCGTATGTTAAGATGTTCAAATATATTTTCTCCCTTAAAATTTTTCTCAGAACTTAAATATTTTTCTATACTGATTATTTCCAGCCATTTTATAGAAGATAGAGGCGCTAGAAAACCAGCAACTCCAGAAAATACTAATTCATTTTTGTGTGTGTTAAAATTAATTACCATTAACATAGTCAGTGATGTGATAGGCAATTAAAGACTTTGGGAGGGGTAAGAAGACAAAAATTGTGAATGTTTCGTACTTAAATCAATCTCACAGCACTTTATAAAAATGTTGGCTTATACCCAGGATCTAAGGGCGGGGGGTGGGTATGATTTCTTTGTAGCCAAAGAAATAGAATGGGAAAGAATATCTTCTATTTTCTTCAAATAAATAATTTCTTGTTTGATAAAGTATGGTAAATGAAATGCTTTTCTGGCATGTACCTGCCAGTAGTATCTGGAGATAATTTTTCTAGCAAGCTACACTGTTTTCTTCTTTGGGAACGTGGTGGCACTGGTTTTGTAGCAAAATAGTATTTGCTTATTAGGCATTTCTTTAAAATCCTGAATAAGCAGCCCTTTCAACAGTTTTTGTTCCACATGTTAAACATTTCATTGCAATTTGAACTTCAATTTTGTGTGTACGTGTGTGTGTGTGTGTGTGTGTGTGTGAGTGCATGTGAGTGGTGTGGTGCGTGTGAGTGATGTGGTGCGTGTAAGTGGTGTGGTGTGTGTGTGTGTGTGAGAGAGAGAGAGAGAGAGAGAGAGAGAGAGAGAGATAGGGAGGAAAGGGGTTGTGACAAGAATTCTTAAAGGGTTTTTTTATTGAAGGTTTTTTTATTTAAAAAATTGATTCCCCACAATTATGTATTGGAGTCTGCAGAAAGTGATTCCTATTTAGTACATAACAGCCACGCTAGGTCCCATCAATCTTGGGCAGTGGGGGTAGGGAAATGGTATTGAAGAAGACATGAAATTTGGTGTTTGAGTAGATGAGATTTAATTTTCGGGAAACATTTCACTCATAAAACAGATAGCAGCCCAACGTCAGCCCTGACCTCCTGATGTCAAAGTCATCATGCAAGCATAGCTAAAATAAGCCTCAAAGTAAAACAAAGAAACATTGCCTCCCAGCACAACACAATTTCTTGTCCTACAGAACGCACTGTCTTTATAGCCTTTTTGCTATTCCTGTAAATGCCTTTTTTACCTTTAAATTTAACCTTTGAAGGGGGAGGGAAAGGAAAACTCATTTTGCATTTTCCATGTTCCAAACACGTACAGTATGCTGCTTTAAATCTGAGTATTATTTAGGTCAGTAGCCTAAAGATAGCTTTTATTGTTCATGACAGTCAGCTATGCATCCGAAGGAACTCAGCATCAATCTATTTTTCTGCACTAATTTTATTCTGCTTCTAATTTAAGAAAATTCATTCACAATCTTAATACGATTCTGTCTGAGGCGGTATCTGCATTCTCTACTGCAGATACACTTAGCAGGATACATTTACGCTGCTTGTGGTTAAAGGTTATAGAACGGATATAGACAGCTGAGCATGCATTCTTCCACAAGCCTGCCGGCACCATTTAGGATTTTGAAAAATAATCTAGAAATGCTACACCCTTTATCAGAAGCATTCTTTATTTTGCAATAGCTAACAGTTTTGATTTTTACTGTTAGCAATTCTCTGAAATTAACAGTCTATAAAAATACATCCCGGACCAGATACATACTGTATTGAAAGCTTTCTTCAAGAAGAGGATATGACAGTATTCGCTCCAGCTTATTTTCTTCCTTAGCAAAAGGACTGAATCACAGAAGCAGGAGGACACGTTCATTGTGCAGCAGCTCTGCTCAAGTGTATGAAATGCCTTCTACTGTCGGGTTGCAGAATTTGGACTTTGCTAAGCAGTGTTTAGTGATTGGGCTCATCTTGCATCACCAGTTGATGACATTTTTCTTTGTTCCCTCCTACCCAGTTGAACCAAGACTCTGAAGCTGATATGCAATGTCACTTACAACATTAATCAGATACTGCATTTAAGGTGAGCTGTCCCTTGCCTCCTCCTTCCCTAGTGCTCGTGTGCTGCATGCATTGCGTATCTTGCTCCTGCGAGCCTAAGATGGCAGTCAGGATTAGCCGTGCTTGTGCTGTGTGTGCATGCTGTGTATAGAATTCATTACACGTTGCCTAGTTTTTCAGATGTGAGTATGTAAATGCTCTGTATGCCGTATCATCCGGTAGAGAAGACTTGTTTTTGCCTCATTACAGCCTTAGATATTTCGACATCACCTTTCATTTCCGATTCATTTGCTTCTGGGTGTTTGCTTTTCATCACATTCAAAATGCGATTTTACCTTTTTTTTTTTTTTCAAACAAAGCCAAATAAGCCCCACAAAACCCTAAAACCAAAAACAACAACAAAACTCTGCTACCAGATGGTGTCTCCCCTTTCCTCCTGCATTTGCTGTCTTTTAAATAATGTATGTTGTATTGTTAATTAATGTGAATATCAAATTAAACACATGAAACTTACATGTTTACAGTGCAGGTGGGAGGCAAGGTGGGATCTATTTTTAATTCTTAAGCACTCCATGCAGTGCAAGCAACTTCAGTCCTCAAATTTGTATTTTCACTGCTGTTATCAGTGTTTTGATTTTCAGCAGATGTGACAGTGGCCTTTGCAGTGGTCAGCTCTGAGCTTTGAACTCTCAGAGGAACAAGGGGAAAAAATTCAACACACCACCTCCTTGGTTGCAGCCTCAGAGAAATCTTGGATGAGGAACTTTTTTTTCAGTCTTGTTTTCCTGTTGATAAATCCAGTCCTGGGGATCATAGTACATTCAAGCTGCTCTGCGTATGATTTTTGGGGTGTGTGACAATTGCATCTAAAACTTGTGAGCAAGAAGACGGAGAAATCAGTTGGTCTCCATCGCCTTCCATAAAAATGGCTGTCCTGTCATGCTAGCACTGCATTAAGTGATACATACAGGTAGGTTGAAATCTGCATGTTTTATAGATTTTTAAGCCATGTAGTAAGAACATTAGCTAGATTAAAATATGACTTTTTAAATAAAAATAAGATAATTGTAATCTTTGGAGGGGTATTAATTTGGATAGCCTTTCCTACTGAGATACTATGCATAGTTTTTATAAACTTATAAAATGATTCTGCTTTAAGAGTATGATGATTCCTTTCTTTAAAAATCAGTTATATGATAGGTGTGGCGCCACTAGGCAACAAAAGAATTTTTTGAAAAGTCTGATGATTCAGCTTTATTTTAGCTAGAAACTAAAAATAAATGGGTTTCTAGAGATAATTTCAAAGGGCACAAATAAGCTTAATAAGAAATATTTAAATTTTAAAAAGCGGTCTTTTACCGTGTTATAAGAAAGATGAAAATAAAAGCTTATATACTTCTAAAATCAATTTCAGGTAATATACAAGGGTAAACACATTATTGATATATGTGTATATATATATGTGTGATATGGGGGTGAGAGTTACCATTTTTAAAGGGGAAAACATTAAACATAAATGGCCCTGTTAGAAATATAGAGCTTCACTAAATGAAATCAAGCACCTCAAATGGTTCACTGCAGACCATGTAGCTGTGGTTCTGTAAGTTCCAAATTCTGGCATTTTTCAAAATAATTTCCTGAGCTCTTCCCTTTGAACTTAACTTCTCAAATATATTTTAGTTTCAAATTAACACTGGGCCGGAACCTGTTTCCTTGGTAACCAAATCGTATTTAAAAATGCAATAACAGATATGCAAAAGAATGTCTTTAAAAAGGATACAAATGTTCAATGAAAATTTTGCAGTTCTGTTTCCTCTCATAGAATCTGAACTGTTTTAGACGTTTTAAAAATGCGGTCTTTGAGCCTTAAAAATTAAGCCATATTTCTAAATATATAGAGAAAGATTGCAGAGGAACAGCTTTTTCCTCTGTGCTCAGTACTTTCAAAATTAAGGTTTCCTTTGTAATTGCTCCAGAATGCAGGTCAAGGTTTGTGTTCAGAGGTGTAGTAGTTTCATTATCATGAGTTCATCAGCGCCTCTGAAACAAAAGGTATTTTAGTAGTTCTGAGAATCAGAAAATGCTTTTGCTCCTATTTCTCCCCATTCTTCCATTGATAATCTCTGAGCTCTAGGTAGAAACGGATCCAAACCCAAACCTGCCCCCCCAATGACAAGTGCACATTGAGCTTGCATGGTAGGGTCTTTGTAGGTGTGGTAGAGGGAGATGTTGCAAAACCTAAAACCTCTCTGAGCTTAGCTCTGATGTGAAGAACCTTGAGATGCAGAAACATATGGGTAAATAGTTGCTTTATTCTAACAGTTTTTCTAGTAGTGTACAGCATTGTCTGCACAATCCAACTTCCTCTGTGCTAAAGGGGTGGTTGTGATTCTAATTGTTGTTGTGTTGTTTTGAGGCCAGCTAAAGTATTTTGCGTGGAATCTTTCTCTGGCTCAATTATATTAGAACAGAGTTCATCTCATAGTGATTTCCTGCTCAGGGCTTGCTGTGAAATATTCATCCTGCAACACCTTTATTTATTTAATTATTTTCCAACTGTTCGGGAGCCATTTTCCTCTTTCTTATGACTGAAAATGAACTAAATGTATTCTGAATATAGTATCCATTGGATCGTAAACTAAAGGGAAATGTTGGAAACCTGTTTTAGATTGCCATTTATTTTAGTACCAGTAGTATTAACAGTTGCAGTAGGATCAGGCTAATTGTCATTTGCTCTTGAGCAAATAGTGAGCTCTGCATTTGTAATTAAAACACTACTGCTATTCAGAAAGATTACTACCACAGTGTCTTCTCTATTAATAGACCAGGGCAAATGAATCATTTTAACCCTTTTGAATCTTAGTTATAAGACTGGAACAATACAATGCTATTGTGTTTAGTATAACATGAATATCTGAAAGATACCAACATTCAAAGATGTCGATCCTTTTTGTTTTAACTCAGGCACGGTTGCATCATCTTGTAGATTTTCATATCTAATGACTTTCTGAAATGGCTTTATTTATTGATGTTGTTCTTGGTTGTGCCTAAAAGAATTTTAAATATGTTTGAAGGTACTAGAAAACCAAGTAAGACTGTTGGGAAGTATATTATGCCATTGTCATTCTAATAAATAGGTCAGTGAATGGAAAAATAATTATTATTTATTGCTTGATTATGTTTCACCTAACGCTTTGCCTTCCTATTTCACAGTAATGTTTACAAGGCACAAAACCTTTCTAAACTTACCCATTTACAATTGTTATTGGATTTCCTAGATCAGCTGAAAATGTTTCCTGCCAGCTGAAGATAGCACTTACCCCTATCCTTGTTTAAGAGACCATGATTAACCTATTTGCACTTTTTGGCTAAGGTGCTTGTACTGGGCAAGCTAGAGCTGGTACAATAGGAAGAAAGCGCAAACAACTGCTTTGTTCTCACCAAAATTAAATGGGGAAATGTGCGGCTTTCTGCCTGAATGATTTACAGTATGAAATTCTCAACATTTTTTTCCCCTTTGGAGGATAGGGAATGCATTTCTAAGCTTTAATCCAGTGAGAATTCCATTCTGCATCTCTCACTTCTACAGTGATGTCATCTACTACAGCAATTTCAATGGATTCCCCTATCAGATCTTGACTTAGAGCCTCTTTACTGCACGGTATGTGAGAATTATCTAGAACAGAATCTTACCTTTCTCTCTAGTACTAAATCATGCTAAATCTTTGAGTTTCGTGTGGCTTATTTTTACAACTCAAAAGGAAATGCTCTTCTTAATAGCTTTCCTGGTAATGAAACACTCAGCCCATTTACTAAGCACCTACTGTCTATAGTCATATTACAGAAGCTAGAAATATAATAGCGAACAAGACCGATCACAGCATGCTTCTCATGGACCTGACTTGGTATGGCAGGGCTAGAGACGGGGAAAGGTGGTAAAAAGAAATTTGTAAACAAATAACTGAAAAAGACAAGTGAAAGAAGAAAAATAAAATCTTAAAAAGCAAGAGTGATCAATTGTGAGGAAGAGAACCACTTTAGGATGGTTGGTCAGAGAAAGCCCTCCTGGGGCGGTGGTACTTGATGGAGAACTGTATGAAGACCTGACAGGTACCTCCCCAGGTCGAGCTGTGCATAGGTCCAAGCTGCAAATTTCCCCTTCGTGGTGTACATGTGACTGTCTCAGAGCCAGGTCTGCCAACTTCTCAGTTGAATCTCTAGCAGTGACAGTGTGGCCCAGGCTCCTCCAGTTGGGTACCAGTCAGGTCATGGCCTTTGGCCCACTCACCACCCTGAGACTACCTCAGGAGTTGCAGTGGAATTTGGGACATTGCAGTCCTAGGTGGTGATGAAATGCTGGCACAGATTCAGCACCAACCCAAGAAAAGCCTTGCAGAAGAAGGAAATTTCTGGGAAGCCTCTTCCTTTGTTTTTCTTAAGAAGTCCAGAATTTAAGCTATTTAGTTTTTGAGATAGCTATTTAATTTTTCCAAAGGCAAAATGGCAGAAGGATCTGTCTGATCTTACCAAGAGGGTGTGTGTGTGTGTGTGTGTGTGTGTGTGTGTGTGTGTGTGTACTGGGACAGAACCCATGGCCTTTGCACTGAACTATATTCCCAGCCCTAAAACATTTCAGCTCTGTAGACATCTTGCCTGCTGTTAGTTTTTTGTTAAGGCTTTGAGTGACTTTTCTCTATCATAACAAATAGTGCTAAGGAGATTCTCTAGAGCCTTTGCTGATAAAAGCCAGAGAAAAAAAGAATGGGTTTGCTGCACAAGTTAGAAACTATAAGGTTCTTCAGGACATTCAGAAGCACTTTCTAAAATTGACTCATAATTTAGCAGGCTTTGCTTAGCACAAGGAAGATGGCCTAGATGGCTCCTTATACTTCATTTGGGTTTTTGAGACATATCCACTGCACCAAGACAAACTTCTGGTCCTTTGCAATAGAGAGTTGCCCATCATGGGGGAGGGGACTTCAACAGTCAGTTCACTTCTTGCGCATTTCTTGAGCATCTACTGTATGACCGACACAGCTATGAACCAGGCAGAATGGAATATGACATGGTCCCTGTGGGACTCTGTCCAGGTTCCCACATGAAGCCGGAGCATGATCTGGACAAACATAGTGGTGGATCCTCTCTGGTGCAGAAAGAAATGAATGGCATGCTGTTCTCCTTTTGGAGGGGCTTTTGTTCCCCTTCCCTGAGGTTCAGCCTTTCGTTTGGGGACAGCTCAGCGGATGGCAAGGACCATTCTTCATTTGGACTTTGTCTCTTGCTCTTACCACCTTCCCAAGATGTCTTGGCTCCTAATAGACCGCCGTATGCCTGGCTGCCTTGCTCCAAGCTGGTCTGCCTGCACTGCCAGGTGACCTCAGTAACGGCTGCCACTTTTGCATTCATGAGCAGATGTTAAGTTGAGAAACCCTTGAATACAGAAATTTGAATTTGTGATGCTAGCAAGATGCTTTTGCTTTTTTACCTTCCCTGACTGACAGTGGGGGTCTCCTGGCTGACAGTTCTGTGGAAAGCTGTCTGGGCAGCAGGTAAATCAGAGACCAGTTGCCAAATCACTTGTCTTTGTTAGGTGATCCCAGCATGCCATTGACCAGAAAATTGCTCTTTTGATCTTACAACTGATTTCACATTTTTTCTTTAATGGCTTCCTTGCTTCTGCAGCTATTTCTACTGGAGACCAGCGCTTGTGTCCTGACTCACTGTTCAGCCTACAGAGGGAGTGTGTTTTCTGCTCTGGTTTTGTTTTTAAAATGACAGTGTAAATTATTCCTTCTGCATTCATGAAAGGCAGTGGAGGCTTTCATTACTTTATTTACACAATAAAGTAACCCTCTTCCTCACCCATAGTCATTGTTACCAACTGGATATTTTGAAATTCTACTGAGCCATCTCCCCAGCCTGAAATTTCTTTTGCATGCTAAAATCTCCTACCCCGTCAGAGGCCTTGGTCTAATTAAGGCCTCATGGTCCTGCCCACCTTCCCCAGTGCAGAGCGCCATGTGACGCAGAGAGCCTGCCCCGAGGGCCTCGCAAGCCACTGAGACAGAAAACAAAAGCCACCAGCTGAGAACGTGGCTAAATCTCAGAAGGGCAGGGCCCTTGTAATTTTTTCTTGTTTCTTCAGCTGAGAACAGGAAAAAGTGGCAAAGACAGGAGCTATGCCCAGGAAGATTCACTAAGTAGGCAAGGTATTAGAGAAACCATGTAGAAGAAAAGGGGGTTGACATCTAGGAAGCAAACTGGGGAGCTCTGCACACTGGACAGCGCAGCAAGGGGCAGGTGGGGTGCATAGGACAGGAAAGCAGAACAAAGGGGCAGTTGGCAGGCAGGCGGCTGGGATGAACAAAAGGAGGTGCTGCTTTGCTGGACCCCATAGCCAGAGGTGGAGGGTGCAAGGGAGAAAGTGGAGAGGGACTGCAATTAGAAGGCTCAGGCAAGCCCCTACATGTAGGCTCCAGGCCAGCTGGGAAAGACTGGGTGCTGTGTGTGACGAACTGTCTGGCTTCAGCCAGAATGTTGACCTTGTTGCTTAATTGTCCCGCACTGCCTAGTTTGCAGAGCCTACTGATTGATGTCCTTAAAGGTGATTTACACAGTCTTACAAAATTTCCAGTTCCATTTCAACATGCTGCTCTACATGCCAAGAATGCCAAAACACCTCTGCCCATCCAGTAGCTGCTCTTTTCAATCTGAATCAAAGTTTAAGTAAATTGAACAGACCATTTACCTGTGCTGTGACCTAGTGCTGTTGGTCTTCTATAGAGCCGGGCTGGAATCTACCCAAAATACTTACTGTGAGCTGCAGAGTTGAGAAATGTTTTTCCAAAGACACGTTGCCTATGGCAAGGGTGCCTCTCTGCTTTAGAAGCCCCCAAAGCCTCCTTCCTTCCCTCTCTCCCTTGCTCTCTACTGAGTGCCTCCTGAGCCATCCCCATAGGATATCTGGTTTCTGTGGATTCCCTGCTCTCCAGGAAAGCCTCCCTGGGTGGGGAGCAGTGGCCCTGTTCTTGCTTAGTTCATACGGGCATCTGAACCAGAAACTTCAGTTGCCACGTGCATGGTGGGCCCTTTTTATTCTCTCACTGAAGGGGCTGAGGCCAGAGGGGCAGTTGCGTCTCCAGGTCTGTGGCAGAGGCTGAGGGGCAGAGCAGCGCTTGGCTCCTAGTGCAGAGCTCTCCCTGCTAGAACAGGCTGCTCTCCGTCCCAGAGGAAGTGCAGGCCCTAACCTGGGGCTGGCAGACTTTCTCTGGAACACACTAGATAGTGAGGATTTTAGACTTTTTTGGTGTCAAAGGACAAAATTTCAACAAACTGAGTTGGCTTTTACTAGCAATTTCTGCATCGCACAGCACTCCATCTATAAAAACTACAAAGACATTTTGCTGGGTCTGGCGCAATGGTCAGGTTTTACATGTAGCTTGAGCAGGAACAAGGAAACAGCATAAAGCAAAAAGTGGGTTGGTTCATGCTGGGCTACTCCGTGTTACTTTCCTTATGAGGGTCAAAGCAAAGGGGACTGTCTTATACCACCAAAACCTGGCCTGTTTGGGGATTTGGCTGTTACCTCACTTCTGATTTCTTATGCCAGATAAACAATGGATGTGGGACTTTAGCAGGAATAGCTCCATTTTGGTGTGGCCTGCTGGAGCCCAGGGCAGGGTGCATTCCAAAACAATGGCCTTCCATAGATTTTACCTCATAGTGGATTGAGGCAAAACAGAATATTGTGTAGGTATTTATATAACAAAGGAGGGGCTGGGGAGATGGCTCAGTGGAATAAGCGCTTCCCTGGCAAGTGCAAGAGCCTGAGTTCAATCCCTAGTTCCGAAAAAAAAAAAAAAAAAAAAAAAAGGAGAAGGCAAATCTCCACACATTATATATTGATGAAGTTAAACATATATGATATTAAATATAATGATAGACATGACTGCTTGTGGATTCTGAAATTTTAACTTTATATAAATTTCATATCATGCATTATTCTTCGTTACTAGCCTAACCATTTAAAATATGAAACCATTCTTATCTTATAAATTATACAAAACAGGTGATAGGCTGAATTTAGCCTGAAGCTTATAGTTTGCAGACCCATTTTTTAAAAAACAAAATCTCCTGTTCTGGGCCCATTTGAGAGATCCAGCCCACATATGTGTTTTGTTTGACTCGCAACAGTGTTTTGATGCAGGTGTGGTGGTGCATGCCTGTCATCCCAACACTTGGGAGGCTGAGGCAGGAGGGTCACTGAGTTCGAGAGCAGCCTGGGCTACAAAGTGAGCTCAAGGCCGAGCTAAACTGCATAGTGAGGCCCTGTCTCAGAAAGACAGGAAGGAAGGAAGGAAGGAAGGAAGGAAGGAAGGAAGGAAGGAAGGAAGGAAGGAGGGAGGGAGGGAGGGAGGGAGGGAAGGAAGGATCTTGAACATATTTTTGTAGAAGCAGAAAGACACATTTATGAACACCTCCCTTTTCTCATGTAAAGTCGCTTTGTATTATGTTGAAGCAAATCTCAGACCTCTTATCATTCTATTTCTACATACTGGAATATGATTCTCCAAAAGATACAAATTTCAAGAGAGATTTTTTTTTTTTGGAAAGAATTGCTGAAGTTTTTGGAGGTAAAAGGCAACATGGTACCTACAATTTTCAAATGGGAAGGAAGAAAGGGAAGGAGGAAAGGAAAAGAAAGTTCTGGACAGATTATGTACAGTTTTTATACTATTTTTGCAACCCTTCTATAAATTTGATATACTTCTAAATATTTTTTTACAAAGTGAAATACTAAAAATTAAATTTCAAAAAATGAAATATTGCCAGGTGTGGTGGTGCATGCCTATAATCCTAGATTCTAGAAGGCTAAGGAGGAGGATCGCCATGAGTTTGAGACCAGCCTGGGCTATGCAGTGAATTCAAGGCCAGTCTCAACTACATAGTAAGATCCCCTCTCAAGTAGATTAATCATGGGGCCAGGGAGATGGCTCAGTAGGATAAGCACTTGACTGGCAAATGCAAGGATCTGAGTTCAATCCCCGGTTCCGCAAAAAAATAAATAAATAAATAAATAAATCAAGAGGATTAATTGATTTTTAAAATAGAATACTGAAAAAGAAAAACAACCACAGTACTATAATACCCCAATAATTCCTTAATAACATCACATGTCATAATCAGCATTTGAATTTGTTTAATTAGGTCATTAAAAAACAATTTGTTAGCTCAAAGCACAATTCCAAATAGGGTCCATAATGTATAAGTGGTTGTTCTCTTATGTTTCATTTCATTTACAAGTTTCTCCTTCTCTTTCTTTAACCTTGCTATTGCTATTAAAATAAGTGTTAAGTTAGGTATGGTGATGCACATCTGTAATCTCAGGACTCAGGGAGGCTGAAGTAGAAGGATCAAAAGTTCAAGCCCAACCTGATCAACTTCGTGCCTTAGCAGTATTCCCAAAATTAATTATTCTCAAAATCTAGCAACTTAGAAAGGGATAGAGAGATGGTTCAGTGCAAAGGCCCTGGGTTCATTCCTCAGCACTAAAAAATTAAAATAAATGTTAAAGAAACACACTGTTTGACTGCAGAGTTTCATCCAATGAGAAAATGCATTATTGTTCACTTGGTGCTGTTTTACAGGTTCCTGTCTCACAGTTTTTTCCTATAAATTTGTAGTTACATTTGGAGGCTAGATTGGTCTCAGGGTCTGTTTGGTTTTTTCATTTTGATTCAATTCATTTCATGTTTTTCTTTTTCTTTTTTTAAGTAGCCAACACTTGATAGCTAGGTATGGTGCTGCATGCATATACTCCCAGTACTCAGAAGACAGGCAGGAAGATTGCCACAGGATGCAGACCAGCCTGGATTACATAGTGAGACCCTGTCTCAAATAAACAAACAAAAAACCATTTGATAGCTGTTATATAAAAATCCTGATTCTTGGCTTGGTTGAAATATTCTGCAGATCTGGCATCTGGACTTAGCAAGAGCAAGTCTGGCAGTGAGTAGGAAGCACTCCACTCCCCACCTCTCTCCACTACTTGAGTGGGACAGGGATTCTCCCATTACCCTCAAGTCGTGCTGCAGGGTTGAGTAGCTCCATACCTTTATCTGCCAAGCTTCAGCAGCACAGCTCCCTCCAAACGGCACTGCTACAGAGGCTGTGGTAGCGGGGAACACAGTGTCCACACTGGAGCCTTTGGGGGAATGCCTGGGTGACAAGAGAGAAGCATGGGATTGGGACTTAAAATGGTTGAAAAGACAGTGATAAGTGGCCATAGGAGGGAGGTCAGGTGATGGGTTTGGGTGAGAGCCTAGGATAGGGACAGAGGGAAAAACAAAACCCATAAATTAACAGCACAGCACGTACACAGGTGGACTGAGTTACAGACTCCTAATCTGTGGTGGAAAGAGAAACCAAGTGGGTTTCAAAGAAACAAGATTGTAGAGTTTTTAGATGATATTATCATGATCCTTGGTTTCTCTGTTTCCACCACAGGTTAGGAGTCTGTAACTCAGTCCACCTCCTGTACTTGCTGTGCTGTTAATGCTTGACACAATGCCAAGCTTTTATTTTTCCTTTGCAGTGTATTGAAAATTATTATAAAGTACATCACATTTAAATATATCCATATCTATTATATATGACATATATATATATATATGGTTTTTTGAGACAGGGAATTGCTGTGTAGTTTAGGCTGGCCTTGACTTCGGGGCAATCCTCATGCTTCAGTCTTATGTACCATCACACCTGGCTTCCATGGTTCTTCTTCTTATCATTATTATTTGTGGTAGTAGTGGGGATCAAACTGAAGGCCTTGTGCATACTAAGCAAGTGCTCTACCCCTGAACTACAACCCCAGCCCCATTTAATTATTTTTAAAGGAGGAATAAATCTTTACAGAAAGGAATATAATAAGGTTCATGGAAATTTCCGACTAGTTCCCCATCCATACTCAGAAGAATGATTAAGAGAAAGATTCTGTGACTGGTTATGAGGAAGGATGGAAAATTTTGAAAGACTAGCTCATTATGTAAGTTTTAGGCTGTGGTGTTTCAAACTGTTGCTGTGATAATTTAGTTGTTAATAACAGTTTGGGGAAATCTACTTGCTTCTGGAGAAACATTTGGCTCTAAGGAGAAAGAAATGCCACTGGTGTGAAGTCCAAGTGGATTCAAGGAGCCATTCACTTGCTAAGCTTCTTAGGAAGCTAGAGCTGATTGCACCAGTAATGAGCTGTTGAAGGGGCTGATCTAGGTACCACCTGGAACACAGGCGCGAAGCAAAAAGTGGACCGTGAAGTCAGGCCTGTGTTCAGATCCCCTTAAGGCACTCTGCTGTGTCCCTAGCTATGTGTCATGGAAAATTTCTAGAGTATAAAGGTTGTTTCAGATAACCTTTGGGTTATGATTATCACTGTTTGGAAGACAGGAACACAGAACTTGGAATTCTTGTTTTGGGGGTCTAGCTCAGTAGCAGAGCCTGTACTTAGCATGTGTGGGGCCCTGGGTTCAACCCTCAATACCAAAACCAAAACCAAAATCTCAACAGTTAACTCCTAATACAACAGTAGCCACATGAGCTTGCAATTAAAGCGCACTTGCTACGTACCAAGTATTACTGTATATACTTTGCATGTATTAGTAATATAGGGTAAACTCCCAAACTGTTAGATGTCCGGTATGAGTTCATGTTCTCTAAAATCGAAGAATGAATTTTAGGAAGAATGGCGGTCAAGAGCAGAATGTATTTATTGGGGAAAGAAAGCTTCTGTCAGAGAGAGAGAGAGAGAGAGAGAGAGAGAGAGAGAGAGAGAGAGAGAGAGAGCAAGCGCTCTGGTTGTTAAGGACCCTGCCTTTTCTAGGGATTTTTGTAATATAAAACCATGAAGTAAGGCGGGTCCAAGGCAGGGAAAAAATGGGAAATCAAAAGGTGAACAAGGAGTGGGACCAAACTGTGGTCCATAAGATTACGAGCATAATTACTCAGGTAAAAGTAATTAAGTCAGGATCAAATGAGGAAGCCAGTCACGTAACAAGTGGGCACAAATACAGAGCACGGGCTCTTCTGGCTTCCTCGAGTTGGTGGATACCTCTATAGAATATCAGTCCTTGGTGTTTATCTAGGAAGTATGTGGGGCATTCTTCTTTTGTCTTGAGGTCTGGCACTCAGTGGACAGAGTCTCCCCCACAGTTGCAAAATGTCCCATCATCTCTACTGGCTCCTTCCGAGGGCCTAGCCCTGTCTGACTGCCATATGATATTCCTGTCTAATTTAGCTGTCTATGACATTACCTCATTCGGTTTTCAAAAAGCCTTAGGAGGCTGGCATTAATATTAAAATTAGCCTCATTTGAAAAGAAGAAAGCTAAAAGGAAAAACAGAAAATAAAAGAAGGAAGCTAAGGCACAGGAAGGTTAAATAACTTGCCTTAAGTGACCCTGTAAGCAACAAAGCTGGGCATTGAACCCAGATGGGATGAGCTGAGAGGCCAAATTGTTTGCTCTCCTCCCTCCTACCTTCCTGGGGTAGCAAAGAGCAATATGGCCGTCGCGACTTCTCAGCCCTGGTTCTTAATCTGCATGCCTCAGTTTTCCAGGCAGGTGCTTATGCCGCTGAGCTACCTCCCCAACCTAATGCCTCAGTTTTCTTGAAGGTTTTTGAATAGTTTTCATAGTTTCCAAAAGACTACAATTAGACTACGAGATTTTTATGGTGGAATCCACTATTGCCAACAGGTTAGCTCAAGTTTTGTGGAAACTGATTGGCAGTTATATATACACAAAAATATTGCCCTGTTTTCAAGTGGAAGATCAAACATTACCTAATAAACTGTTTAGTGGAGTAGACCTCTTAAAACGGGTAGTCTATAGAGAGAATAAAGGGTGCTCCCCCTTGGGGAGGTTGGGAACTGCTGACATACTTGTGAATGTACACTGCCCGACTGTTCTGAGCATAAGAAACCATAACCTAAGTGACTCCATTCACTCACCGAATGAACAGTAAACAACTCTAAAACTGATTCCAGGAGAAATCCACATGGCTCAGCTACACCTGTTCTGTGCATGAGCCATTCAAAAAAAAAAAAAGATTTCCCGAGAGGTTTGCCTGATATCAACCTATATAAGCAGACACATCTCACCTCACCATGTCTGGCTAAACCAGCCCTTGAGGTGCTACTGGCTGTGGATGCTGTTAATCATCAGGGCCCACAGTTGTGTAAATCCTTGCACTCCAATCTGTGCCTGACAGCGATTGCCATGCCTCTGAACACCGGAGCTGCAGGGCGATGGCGTAGACACATCGAGATGCTTCCTGAGATGTTGTCTCAGGACCAAGGAAGTTTGTGTTCACTTCTGAGCTGCTCTGACGACCAACCTGCAGCACTCTTCCACTCCGTTGCAAGCCTAGGTTCTCTGTAAATACGACCCCCCCCATCCTCATGGAGATTGATTTGTAAAATAAATCTTTTGTGTGATTTGTAACATAATTATCACGGCTCTGTTTGGGCCTCCCAGAGATCCTCAGGCCTGCTTGCCACACCGACCTTTCTGCCTTCAAAACTGTGCTTTTATTTTTAAAATATAAGCATGATTCCTTCCTTTGCCTTAGAGTCAATATATTCTTCCCTCATTATTCTCAATGTTTGACTGCCTTTGCACTTAACATTGGAATCTCCTTAGCTCATCAAAATGCTCTGGCGTGCACAATTGCATACACTATGTTCCAGGCTAAAACCAGGCCGCACGTCATGCAAAAAAGGGCCTTTTAAATCCTTTCGCGAGAGGAGTGAATCTTTTCTAAAGAATATTTCAAAACCAGACTCACTACTCTCAGAATACAGGGAACACGTATCATTTAAAAACAATAAACAAACAAGCAAACACCTGCGCAGGAGGGCATTACGCCGTTCTCTGTACAAGTTTGTGGCAGGCCTCAGTAAGCACTTTTTCCATGCGTAGCCCCTGGATGGCGGAAGGAGCCCAGCAGCCAGCCAAGTGCCCTTCGTTTAAGGAAGAGGACTGGCTCTTGCATGAAGCAGTTCTTAGACCTCTTTGGGAAATTCAATCTAGGCCTCTCCTGACCGCCTTGGGATGACACAGGTGACATCTTATTCCTGAGAATTTGATGCAACTAAAGCTGCGCAGAGCTGTCTTTCGGCATCTTGCCTCTCCGGAGGGCGCAGGGTCTGCATCCGGTGCCCCGGACGCCCTGCGGACCGGC